>NC_133617.1:609511325-609811325 GCF_048593235.1 Sminthopsis crassicaudata | reverse complement strand
GTGATGAGCGGATAAATAGAACAGTCCTCTTCAGACTATACATCCTTGCCTCTCTCCTGGAACCTGGGATTTCAGGCTTCATGACTGCTTCATGGCTCAGAAACTGATTATAAGGATATGATAATTCAGAAAATTAAGGAACACATGCAGGCTACTCTCCCAGCAGGCCTTTCTTCCAACACAACAACTCGCACAGCTGGCTTCCTAAGTCCAAGTAATGGCACAGCACTAGGTCCCACTTCAAAATCACTCCTCAGCATATCAGGAGTTTCAGGTTTCAGGCGTGGCAAAATACAACCTCTGGAGAAAGTCTCCTTGGTTGGGGGAAGGGGATAGAGAAGTGGTATTGTTTCTGCTCCTGTTGAAAAATACTCCTGGATCTGAAAGTGACATATTACAACACATGATATCACTGCATTACAACATATGGTCTATATGTGAAGGTTAGTACATATTAAGTGAATATTCAAGGAACCCAGGATAGATTCCCTCATTGACACTGTATCACAGTAAACATTTCATATTTATCACTTAATAGTTTTGCTTGATATCAATTTTGTTATCTGAAAAAAATGGGGATAAAAGAACTTGTATTTTTAAAAAATTGGAAATGAATGCCCTATAAAAGTGTAGTGGGTTTGAGGTAAGAAACCCCTTTGGACAAATCATTTATGCTCTTTTAACTTACTGCATAAAACTGATTTACTTTTATGTATGCTTATTGACTGAAGTTACAATTGCAAAACATACTCATTAATGCATGCAATTAAATTTTATTGACTATTCAATTATACAAGCATCAAACACTCCAGGAAGAAAACACCAATCTGAATCTAAAAAGTTTGAGCAACTGTTTTCCATGCTAGTGATCATAGTGAAATTCCTTCCCTGTCCAGTCATGTATTTCTCCTCAAAATGACATTATGGCAAGTGCCTGTTGAATCATCACTGCTCTCAAACAAATATGGAACTCATAACTCGGACTTTGGGGAATGTCAGACTCTATCATAATTTCAACCTAGGAGTAGACAGATACTTGGTACCTTCAATGGGTTTTATGCTTATGACTAAGAATGTTCAGATAAGTGATCAGTTATCTAAGTTTATTATGAAAGAAAACTATCAAAGCTTTCATTTTTAAATATCATTAACAGGTGCTTAGCAGTTGTTTATCATATCTGAGGAGTGGGATGCATCATTAGTTATTGTTCACAAAATCTTTGAGCTCCTCTTAGATTGTAAACTCCTCAAGGGCAAGGATTCCTAAGTGGTTTTCTTTGTATCCCCAGCACTACACACCTGGTACAAAGTAGATATTTGATAAATGCCTAAAGGTTGACTGACTTAAATCTATCATTAGATTTTATTGATCCAAACTATGCAACACTTACATGTCCCGAGTACATGTTTGTCCAGTTTGGGACATATACATGATTAATAATTACCAAAACTAGGAGTTATTAGTAGTTGTTCACTGAATTTGAGGAATATGCATTGTCAATTTGTACCACTCAATTGTTTCATTAAATCATTTTATTACAGAAAACAACTTATAATGATTTTTTTTTTACAAAATAAGAGTATTAAACCAAATGGAGTTGCTCATATTCTTCTTCCCACTATACTTCTTTGCCTTCTTTTCTTACTGACTAGATGAAAAGATTGGACTAGAGCATCTCTGAAATCCCTTTCCAAGATTTGAATCTTTTGGCTCTATGATTATCCCTAACTTTTAGGGGAGAGAGCCTAAGTGGTATACTGGAGTTCATTTAACAATTGGCTTGCAAAAACAAAAACAACAAAAACCTTGTTTGTGCACAACCCATTTATAAAAATTTAATCTGCATGATTAAAAGTTTTCCATCCCTTTAAGAAAGAGATGGAAACTTAAGAAGGCTAGACAATTAATGAAACAATAGATCAGGCCTTGAATTTTAACTTATGCCAATTTCTGAGTATAGATAGATAGATGCTTGTACAGAGCTTTTAACAGCCAGTCCTTGCTAGCTGGTAACAACTTGGTTCTAATAGTATCACAAAGGAATTGTTCAATAATGAATTTGGTGGTTCTGTTGCTTGCTTGGGCAAGCCTTTCAAACTTTTAAGGATTCAATCTATTCACCTGCAAACCTATGGGACTGAACTTTCTGACCTCCAAGATCTCTTTCAGATCTGAAAAAATAAATAAATAAAACCTTGGGGGCAAGTACATGATTGTTTTTATTTCTGAAATATAAAGCATGTGTCACTAAGAGATTTTAAGGATTTGTTGCTTTGATGACACAGAAATAAATTTACCCAATCTTTGCCTTTTGTCTATTAGTATCAGAAATTGAATGGTAACATGAGATAATGAAAGGAATGATGGATTTGAGAGTGGGAGAATTTGGCTTTAAATTCCACTTCTGATGTTTGCTAGTTACTTTATCAGAGGAATCTAAGACCTCTCTGAGGTTTAGTTCCCTTATTCATAAGTGGGGATAATGATAGTCATTATCATATCACAGGATTGTTTTCAGAGATAGGAATTATTTTGTAAACATAAAAGATCTATATAAATATAAGTTATTACCTAAAGATTTAAAAATTCCTGTACCATAGCCAAGAACCTAAAGTGCCTAAGCCACACTAGGTATAGGCAGGGTGGGACAGGATTCCTAATCAGAAGCAATACACTGAGTTGAAAAGTTTTTTTTTTCTTTTTGCTTCATTTTTTTGTTGTTGTTGTTTTGTTTGTTTTGTTTAATGAAGTTCCATCTTAAGAAAGATGTGGGCTATAAGCTTAAGAATAAGGTCTTTTAATAATTTTGACATTTGGAGATAATTTAATTTTTTTTTATCTTTTAAGCTGCATTCTTTTTATCATTACAAAGAGAGATAAGAGACTGATAAATATTTATGTGTTTAGATACTCCTATATTTGATAAATTAGGAGTCAGGAAAACTTGGCTTCAGGTCTTGCCTCAGATGTTTAACATTTGTGTGAGTCTAGCAAGTCACTTCAATCTCTATAAGTCAATCTCTATAAGGCAATGAAGTACCTACTGACAAAATTATTATAACAGTCAAATGTGTTCTTCCTGGTTTTCAAGTGAGACTTTCAAGTGAGGTTTCATGATTCTAAATTTGCACATATATGTATTTTTATATGACAAATATGATATTTAATGTATATTCATTGTAAATATTATAAACACATAAATATTTGTTATCTATATTATTTGTTTATATATTGTGCATGTTATAAATATATAAATTTGTATATATTATTTGTATTGTAACAAAGATATGCATATATATATATATAAATTTCTACATTTTATTAAATTTTTGTTTAAGGATATAAAATATTAAAAAATATATAAAATAAAAAATTTTATCTTTTTATGAATTTTTAATTTTGAGTTAAATGATTGTTTTTATTGTTTCTTTATTTGTTTTATCCAGGGCTGTGATTTCAAACATGTGGAAAAATTTCTATGTGAAAACTCCTCCCATAATAATGCAATTGCAAATTGACAACACACCTATAATTAAATCTTAGGAAGTTGCCTGAGATAACTGAGAAATAAAGAGACTTGCCTGAAATCACAAAATCAGTGTGTCATAACTTGAACTTAGATCTTTCTGACACTAAAATCTGTCTGCAAACCTTATGCCCCATTATTTCTTTGATGCAAATAATTTTAATATTTTTTTGTCATCTAAAACACAAGTACAAAAAATTTTTGGGAAAGAAAGGCACTTATATGTAAAATTACAATTGATAATATAATAATGCCAATAATGAGCAATAATAGTAGAGGTAGTAGCAGCAGTAGTGACAGTAATAAAATTAGTAGTAATAGTTGTTGTTATCACCAATTTCATTGTAACACCTTTCTAAAGCACTTGAAGGTTTATAGAACAATTTACCAGAGTTTATCTAACTTGACTTTCAATAATTTAGCAAGTGTTTCATTGTCTGGTTTTATACATGAGGAAATTGAGACATAAAAAGGTTGAAATAACTTACCAATCTCACAAAAATATTAAGCATCTGAGGCCAGATTTGAGACCAAGTTTTTTTGACTCCAAATTTATCTCACTCTCTGCCATATCATAATATGTTATACAATTAAGTATGGTATTTTACCTTTTAAATGATTTCCAGATAGGTTCAACTTGTGCTAAAACTGTACTAATGTTAGAAGCAAAAGACGGGCTATAAGATGAGAGATATTCTTCAGTTAAGGTACTATGAGTGTTTATAATTTCCTGAGTTTCAATAAAAAAGATAGTAAATCCAGATTCAAATCCTACTTCTTAATTGCTTTTGTGACTGAAGTCATTTAACTTTCCTGGATCTCAATGTCCTCATTAGAAAATGAGAGGGAACTCTGAAATCCCTTCTAAATCCTGATCAATGATTTTATGATCTTTCAACACTTCAATTGTTAAATCATGGAGAAATTGAAAAAGGCCCAATAGTGATGAGAGTTAGGTAAGGGGTACCTAGATGAAATTAGGATTAATTGAGGTCTAGTGGCAGGTTCAGGCTACAGGGAGTCAAATAGAGCTCTCCTGCAACCCCTTTGGATTTGGCGCAAGGATACAGAGTTAAATGAGGTCTAGTAGTGGTGCAGGAGTCCCCTGTAAAGAAATTTACAGACCAGAAAACGTAGATTAATAAAAGAGGTTTATTTGGGGTTTGGAAGTAAGGCTAAAGGTAGAAAGATACCAGGGCCAGGGCTGGTGCCGGGCAGACAGGAACCCTTGGCATGGCTGGTGTAAGGATGCCATGCTTGGGGTTCCTGCAAAGAGTAGGCTCCAGGGATGCCCTTTTTATAATGGGGGCTTTTGGTAATCTTGAAGGTGGGTGGCGTCCCAGATTGGCCTCTGGCTTGAGCTTCAGCTAGGGAAAGAATTAGAATAGAATTCAGTGGGGTTTTAGATAAGGAGGAAGCTGTTTGTGGGGATTGGAGAAAACTGAGCAGATCATTAGAGTGGGGACTGGGACAGCCCAAGTTAGCTCAGATCCAGTGGGGGCTGGGAAAGCCCAGATATCTCCCATTGGGATTCATGGGGGCTGGGAATTAGAAAGGAATCTTAGCCCACATCAATAGGACTAGTAGATAAAATGCTTCATTAGTTTGACCTACAGTCAAGTGTGATTTGAAAATTCAAGTGGAAGTTTTCATGGAGAAGGAAAATTATCAAATTTTCTCTTAAAACATGAAAAACAAAATTCAAATACTTTGAGAAATAAGAGATTTGCATGAAGCAAATGAGTTGATTTTTATTTTGAAGATCTTCCTCATCTCACAGAATACAGCAAACAATTCCAAGCAAAACCAATTAGGCTTGTGGACCCTAATAGTACAGCATCCAGGTGTGTGTTCTTAACCACTACCTAATCTCAGCTTTTTCTCCAGGGGATGCCTGGGAATCTATTTCCAGTTTCCTAATTTTTACTCACTGGAACTTTATACAGTTACAACTGTGCCATATATGTGTATGTTCTAATTATGCTAATCACCATGCCCTGACATTCACTCAAAGAAGTCATTCTATATTCATCGGCAGCAAGAAAAGTGTCAGAACAGCATGCCCTACTTGGCTACTTCCTTAATAGCATACTTGCTTCTGTCACAAACTGAGTGTCCTGTTCCCATGCAGTTTGACTAATCTTGCGGGTCCTACAATTATTGTGTCATTGTGATGGTTGAAGGGTGGTCTGCAAAGAGCCGATTTTTTTTTTCATATCAGTGGTGCTGTCTGGCAGCATCTATAATACCAGGGGTAAATATTCTAATTTTATGTATATTGTGCCAAATTTCAGGAATAAAATGATGGATGAAACACAAGCACAATAGAAATCACTATAGGAAACATTATATGATAGCAGCCAAGCACTGCTCTTTATACCTGGTTAGCAATGTGGAAAAGGAGGGGAAAAAAAAAAAAGATGGACAAATGTAATCAATTTTCCAGTGTGATATGGAAGCCAAAGTTCTATTCATTTAGTGCTTACCTTCATTAGGATATAAGTCTGGCTTTTTGGGAAAACAGTTCTTAGTGTAAAACAGAGGCTTGTACATCCAAACATATTTTAGGGGAGGAACTATTCTACATATCAGTCATGTTAAAATTACAGAAAAAGTGAACATTTCCCATTTATACTGTTGTAAGGGTTTCATATATTTTAAGAAAATGGGCCTTTGTGAGGACAAAAGGTCTCCTTTCCCCCTTTTTTATGGTATAAATATTTTTTTCCCCTGTAGACTAATATAGGAAGTTTTTGTTTTCAATGCAGGAAACCAGCCATCAAGATAAATAATAAAAATGAATTTGGAAATATGTTAATCCCCTACTTATTCATCTGTACTGGAGACTTAAGTGGAAATTTAATATTGATATTGCTAAGAGCTGAACCAGAGCCAAACTAATTCTCTAGAAGTGCTCTATCTGCATATTAACTACTCTTACTATGAAAGGATTCAATCCTATTTATTTTATCCTCCAACACTAGAAGATGGCATTTGGTTTCTCAATCTTTTCATAGCTTTTTAAATGTGTTGCCATGGGGTTTTCCCCCCACTAACATGAAAACCAAAAAGCCTTTGGGGGAAATTTCAAGATATCTTTCATTAAACATTATGTAGATGCAGATGTTTGCAGAAATAAGAATTCACTGCATTCCACTGGCTCATACATTACCTTTATTCAAGATGCTTCATATGCTGTCCACTAAATGATGGATTTTCTTGAGATAAAATAATCTGCTTTATTTATGATGTTTGTGACTAATCAGCTTTCTGGCATGAAGTTCACCCTTAAGTGATCTACAAAGAAAGATTTAATTTTTAAATGGCAGCATGCAATTTTACCTTTTTAAAATCTTTGTATGAGTTATCACAGTCAAATACTATCCCTCACTGACCAAGGTTTTAAGATATCAAATAACCAATGAAATCATTGTTAAACCAAATATCAGAGCCTCTCCAGTCTAATAGGACCTTGAAGTTCTCTCAGGTGATGTTCTCTTTATGATATCAAACAGCTCCTCTCTGGAAAAATCATGGAAAAGCCTAGGTCAGATGAACTTAGCACAAGGCAATATAGAAGATTTGTAAGATCTGTCAGCAGAAGTAATACCCGCAATGATAAAGCCATTAAGTCTTCAAACTATCAGAGTATTTTTGCAGTTAGAAGGAACATAAGAAAGTGGTTACTCACATATTGGTAGTAGTGATACATTTTCAAGACACATTCCTCTCTGCAACATTGTGAAGCAAGATATTATGATATGAATGTCTAGATTTGGGAGGCAGCTAAGTGATCCAATGAAGAGAGAGCTGGAGCTGGAATGAAGAGGATCTGGATTCAAATTCAGTTTCAAATATTTGGTAGCTTTGTGACTCTGGGCAAGTCATTTTATCTCTGTTTGCAACAGTTTCTTCAAATGCAAAATGGAGACTCTAGAGAAAGAGGTAAAAGATTAGTCTAGTATCTCTGCCAAATAAAATTAATTGAGGATTTAAATTAAAATTAAAAATTTGGATTAAGTTTTAAATTTTAAAATAGGATAAAGAAGAGTTAGAACTACCTATATGTCTTAACAATAAATCCATATTTTACAGATGCAGAAACTAAGACTCTGGGAGAGGAGACTTGGAAATAGATATAAATAATCAATGTCAGGAGGTGGAATTGAAGCCTAGATTTTTGACTGTCAAAATATGTATTCTCATTAAATTTAAATCAACAGATAATAAAATATCTCGATCTACACAGTTCTGTGTATTTGTGTTTGTAATTTTTATAAGTTTTTGGCATAGGTAATAATTGATTAGCACAGATATCTTCCATTTTGCTTAATCTTTTTAGCTATTAGTATTCTCATCTTTAAAATAAGATGAATAAAATCTCAAATTTCTATTATAACCTTCCAGTTTCTATAATATCTCTGTACTGATTAACAAAGAAATGGGAAAAATAATTACATATAAAGAAACTTTCTTTGAGAAAACCCCATTTATTAATACATATTTAAATAAATTATAAATTGTGAGCCATCATTTACAATAAAATTATTTGTCTTAAATTTTTCTCAGGGACTTCTAAAAGTTGAGCAAGAATGGTAGAGACAAGAAAGCACTCAAATCAATTCTCTTCACATTCCCCTTCAAACAATTTAAAATAACACCTCAAATCAAATTCCTGATTGCAGAGAAAACAAAAGGTCAGATTGACTCCATGTGGCCTAGTTGGTGGGTGACAAATAGTAGCAGCTTCCAAAGCTTTCAAGTCAGAGATTACAATCATTTCTGGTCTCAAAGAAACAGATATATTTCAGAGCCATAATATTTCCAGTCACAAGGAATTAGGAACATTGAGAAATAGGATTACTTCAGGTGCCCTAAAGAGCAGTATTGAATGCAATTCCAAGAAATGAGGTGTTTTTCCTGAGCAAGAAACAGAATGAATATCAAGAGAACAATGACTACATCTCTCTCCAGATCACATTACCTTGAAAATACTTCAAACTCTCAAATACAGTATTTACCTCATAAAGCAATAGTACAAAAAGTCTAAATCAAGAATAGAAAGAACTGAATAGAAATTTTGTTTTAAAACACAAGACTCAAAAGAAATATAAGAAAGTAAACATGAAATTGTAATCACAAAGGACTGAATAAAATTAATTTTTAAAATTTTCTACATGGCAATATGATAAATCAAACTTCTAAATTCATTAATATCATTAGGAGTGTTAGGATGATTCTACAAGAAAGACATTATGGGAATAAATGAATTGAGTTGAGATGATTTATTTAAAAATGGCTAAGCAAAAAAGGGAGAGGAAGAATAAGGAAAATTATTTCATATTTAAAGTGCATAGGGAAGAGCTTTTACAATTGAGAAAAAATTAAGGAAGCAGGTAATCCCTGGGATAAGGAAAGAATTTGTAACTAGAGATCTAGATTTACATGAACTGATGCAAAATGAAATGAGACAGAACTAAGAGAACATTATACATAGTAACAACAATGTTGTACAAATATAAACTAAGAATAACAGCTGTTCTCAGAAACAGAATGATCTGAAGTATTTATGCTAACCATCTTCGGAGAAATGACTAATGAAATATGAATATTGATTAAACCAAAAAGTTTAAAACAGGGAAAGTTTCAGGAGACATATATATACATATACATATACATATACATATACATATACATATACATATACATATACATATACATATACATATACATATATATGTTAATTTCTTTAACCAATATCAAGGGAAAAAATAAATAAAATACTTATAAGGAGATTGTAGTAAAATATCACAAAGATCATACTATAACCAAGTAGGATTTATACCAAAAATTCAGGACTGATTCACTATCAAGAAAATTGTTAATATAATAGACCATATGAAATATATGATCTATTACACACACACACACACACACACACACACACATTTGATTGTCTCAATCTATGACAAATTACAACACCATTTTAAGTAAAAACACTAGAAAGACTCAGCAATTATATGAATACCATTACACAGCATTTCTCCACACAAATAAAGTCAGATTTATACAATGAGAAAAATATTGATTGATCATGGGTAGACTAATAAAACACTAAATACTAAATAAAATTTTAATAAATGACTAATACAAATTACATTAATTTATTTAGTCAGTGTGATACCAATCAAAATACTAAATAATATTTTATAAAGCAAGAAAAAATAATAACAAATTTTTTCTAGAAAAACAAAAGATCAAGAATGGCAAGGGGAATGCATTGAAAAAAATGTGAAGGCAAATGGCCTAGCCCTACCAGATCTCAAGCTGTATTATAAAGTAGTAATATTCAAGACTCTCTGGTACTAGTTAAGAAAGATGGTTAGGAGTGCTGGATCACTAAGATAGATTAGGTATACAATATAGTGGTAAATGGCCATAGTTATATAAAATGTTATTTTTTCATTATTAAATGTTACTTTTAATTTATGGAATAAAATAAGCATTTCTATAACACAGCATAATTTTTAAAAAGATGATTGCACATGAAACTGCAAATCTACTATACCCAACTTTGCTGTTCCTTTCAAATATACAACGAAACTATCATGTACTTTTTTTTTTCTTCTTCTTTCTCCATACCCCTTGCCCTAGAAATAGCTACCATTAGACACAAATAGGTGTGTGGAGTTGTGTGCATGAGTGCATGGAATTATTCTTTATGCACTTCTTTCTCTGGATACCAATAGTCTTTATTCATATGTCCTTTATAGTTAATTTGGGTACTTATAACAGTAAAAATAACAATTCTTTCAAAGTCTTTCTTAAAAATATATTGTTATGTTCTTCATTATTTTGTACAAGTCTTTCCATGTTTTTCAAAAAATCATTGAACTCACATTCCTTATAGCACAGTACAATTAAATCACAATCACCACAATCACAATCATTGTCCAACCATTCCCCCACTAAGGGGCATCCCTGAAATTTTCAGTATTTTTTCCATGAAAAACAAAGCTGCTATGAACATTTTATAATATATAGATTCTTTTCCTTTTTCCTCATTAATTTTCAGAAATAGAACAAGTAATTTAGCATTTGATAATCCTAAAGACCCAAAATTTTGGGAACAAGTGCTCACTATTTGACAAATGCTGATATGAAAACTGGAAAACAGCTTGGCAGAAATAAGGTTTACACAAGCATCTAACATTGTATATCAAGATAAAGTTGAAATGACTACATGATTTAGACATAAAGAGTGATACCATAAGTTAATTGAGCAGGGAATAATTTAACTTGTCAGATCTATGGATAAAGAATACACAATTATTGCATAACATGAGGTGCTATGTAGCAGAATTGCTTTTTCCATTCTAGTGGAAGAAAGAATGAATTTCTTAGAATTGCAGAAAGGCAAAAGTCTTCTTTATTCTTTCTGATGTCAGGCCTATGTATTCTCAATTAACTTTTGAGAATCTCTTAATTTACAGTTACTAAGATCCTGATTTTTTCATGTACAAAAAAAAATGTTTGCTTTCTTTTTTTAATGCAGAAAATCTCTCCTGTTATGGATAGAGAGAGAAGGGAGGAGAGGAAAAGTCAAAAGAAATCTGTAGTTTCACTTGTTTTATCCTCTCTTCCCTTCAACTCCCAAGGATACTGTTTCATGATCTATGGAACTTCTTTCCCAGACCACAGTAACTTCATATTATGCTCAAAGTAGCAAACATTCTGACCACAGGAGGGGGAATAAGTAAATTTAATATGACTGGTTATATTCTTTATAAAATAGAGAATGAGCTTTATAATATTGCCTATCTCTTTTTTTAAATTTTTCATCTTTTTATACTACCCTAGAATTTTTCTATACTAATTGCGCATTTTTTTTAAACTTCTACATTTTCTAAGGCAAAGATATGTCAAACATTCATATTGGTCAGAGGACATGTTTATGTCTGAAATTATCATGTATTCATGATCTTATCTCTAAATTTCATAAAATCTTTGAAAAGCATTATTTTTAAAAGTGTGTGAAATTTTAGTTAACTGGGAATGATAAAGCCTGGGTTAAATCACAATAATTAGAAGGGACCCACAGATAATTTGACCCATTAAAAAGATCTGTCCTGAAGAACTAGTCAGTCTTCCCAACAATGAAGTAAGAACTTCTTCTCTGTAAAGCTGAATTGTTTATTTGTTCTCAAATTCTCTCATTTATTCATCCTCCTATGCATACATATCAACACTGAGTAGGTTATAGCTTTTTCAGGACTATGCATCAGTTTGCTATAATTACATTGTAATGTAAATGCATGAAGGAACTTTGCATGAGTCAAGCAATGACCTTGATTTCTTTTTCCAGGTCACAAGGATCCATCTTTAAAATTCATCAAAATTTCCAGCTTAATAATAGGTGTCAGCATTAAATATTCCATTGGGCTGTCACAATCATATTTGCTCGATAAGTTAATAAAAAGAAAGGAAAAAACCAGCAGATATGGAAAAATGTTTCATTTTAAAATTTGGAAGTGCACATCTTATATATAAATATTTGTAGAAGTAAGTCCAGTACACAAATGTATGTGGAATTGAATTCAAATAATATAAAAATTAAATAAAATGTATGAGGCAATATGGTATATTAGAAAGGATATAGGATTGAGAGATTGATTCTAACTTTATCTGTGTTAATAAATAATTGACTATTACCTTGCCTTGATATAGGAAATTAATTTTACCAACATCTGTAGAACTCAGTTTTCTTATCTGAAAAATAAATAAATTAGAATAGGTGACTTATGAATTCTCCTCCAATTGTAAAATTGACCTCCATTTACCTTTTTTAGAGTGCCTCTTAAACAAGAACGACAGTGCAATCTAGTTTTAAGGGTAGCAAACTTGGGAAGGTAGGATTAAATCACTCTGTTTTCTTCACTATCTTATCCAGATGAGTCTAGTGTTCAAAGACTGTCTGCATAAGAAAACTATTAATTGCTAAAAATAAAAATAAAAAAAAAAAACAACAAACAAGCAAAAAAATAAAATAAAACAACAAAAAACCTTAGATAGATTGGAGTCAGAAAGATCTGTCTCTCTTAGATATTTACTCATTCTTTGACCCTAAGCAACTCACTTGATCTCTTTGGTTTCAGTTCAATTATTATTTATAAAATGATGGTAATAATATTTCTATTTCACAATTATGAAAATCATATAATATAATCTCTAAAGTACTTCATAAGTGCTATGTATCTCAATTGTTATTATTTTAGTTGTCATTTAATTCTTTTTTATCTCTATGCTCAATACAATCCCAATTATTGCTTTTGTTATTTCTCTTATTGTTATGTCATATACTTTGCAGCTAGAAGGGACTTTTGAAGTCATTCAGTCTAACAAACTCATATTATGGGGAAATAAACTTTTATTCCCAAAGTGAAATAATTTGGAGAGAAATCCTAATCTATTCCTTATAGATTCAGTATTAAATATGCTAAAAACAAAGCCCGTCTTAGGTGAGTCAATATTCACCTGTTAAAATGAATTTAAATAAGAAGAATACTAGAATCTACTTCTTGTCTGTCTGGGGGAAATAAATAGACCGCTTTGACACAGAAACTCTTACTAAGAACTCAATCAGGTCACAATCACTTGCGCCAATTTAGGTATTATTAATATCTAGACTTTCATGACTTTTGAGTAGGATGATGCAAAACCAAAGAAAGGGGGGAATCAATGCACTGATAACCTGGAGCTACAATCAATGCACCAACTGATTATTTCTATTTATATAGAGTGAATGCTTGAGATTTTAGGGATGCTTTTTCATAGTCTCTTATGATCATAGAATTTAAGCTGGGACCCCAGGATTAAATCCCATAGAAGAAAGAAAATTCTTCAAACTAGAAGACTTTCAGATTGCAATAAAGTCAATGGGGGTATAATAGAAAGCCTAAAAGAAAAATAAACCAATTAATAATTTTGTGCCCTTAGATGCTTTGCATCCTAATAAAAATAGCTATAGTCCATTTTTTGAAATTATGTTCCTAAATAAGGAACTCAGAGGAAGAGAGACTTTTTAGTATCCAAGAAAAATTAATCCTCCTTCTTATTAACTTTTAACTCCATACTTTTAACCAAAATATAATAGGAAATTCATTGGTAAAAATTGTATTCAAAATGATGGGTAAATAAAATACCAATTCATAGAAATAAAATAATCATATTAAAGAAAATTATTATTATGAAAAATAAAAGAAAATGCATTGGCTCTATAGTGAAGATCCAATTATGCTACTATGTATGTGATCTTAAGAATATTACTTCTCTTCTCCTTGGATAAATGAAATGGAATTATTAGATAACCTTTTGAGTATGTTCTGATTCTAAAAGTGTGATAAATAAAAAGAATTTAGAGAATGTATTTGTCTCCAAATCTATGTCTTTATCATCCATGGCTTATGACTCATGTCATCCTTATGTCAATGATTTATTGATTGAACTTATCCTTTAAATTCAATTCAAGTTTATTTTAAGAAGAATTTTCTTTAAATCTCATGTCAATAATGAAGGCAAACTTCAAAGTTTTTATTAAGGTTCTAAATGTTAGAATAACTCTTTATCTGATAAGACAGTCAGATTATAGTGTTTGTATTCCATCAAATACCACTATTGGGAAAGAGAATCCTGATCAGGTCCAGGTAGGTCTATCCAAACTCTAAGGTTCTTCATTTCTATTAGAAATTACATTTAGTTGAAAGTCTCAAAGAAATTATCATTATATAAAATTTAGCAAATCGTATAAATGTGAAGAAAACCCAACAGATAGGCCTTTTTGAATGATACTAATAATATACATTTTCTTCTCACCATATACTATGTTAAGTACTAGGAATATAAATAAAGGTATAAACATAATAGCTGCCTTCAAGGAGCTTGCATTCTAATGGGATAGACAACATGCAAATAACTGTGCATATACAAGATATGCATACCACATAAATTGAAGATAATTGTAGAAGGAAGGTCCTAATTCCTTTTGAGAATTGTTGTATTAAGGTGTCACTTTCTTAATTACTAAATTAAAGACTTTGATGGAAGAGGAAGTGAAATGTTTTATAAAAATCTAGAGAACAGAATACTAAGTAGCTCAGGTGAGGAAAAGATACCATAGTGAAGGATCATCCTCAGAATATCCATGAGATAGAGATTCAAAGGACCTAACTTTTGTCTATGATTTTATAATTTATACCTCTCACAGGATGATATTTAGGATGATTAACTCATATAATCAACAAAACTAATGTGATTTTGAATTTGCAGACTTCTTTGTTCAGTATCAGGGAAGTCTTTAATTTTGTTTGGTTTTTAGATATTAGAATAAATCAGTTATGATGATTTGTATATTTTTTATTTGTAAATTGTATTTAGCTTTAATGAGGAAATTATAGAATAAAAATGCGACTTAGTTGTGACTTTTGAAATCCACTTTTTTTCTAAATCAAGCCTTAGTATTCACAGAGCCTCATAGCAACCACTATTATTCTACATGAAATAAAACTTATAGATTTTTTTTGCTTTGACTTGAACATGCATTTTGCTACCCCTATATAGAAAGGCGATTATCTGTGTTCCTAATTGCATACAACACTGAGATTTTATTTTTAAACTTTTGTATTAAGAAATTGCACATCAAGACAAGTAAATCTATGACAATAAATACACTAATTTTGTGTGGACATTTAATTTTGTAAGATAAAGATGCCATATAATAATATTTTATCATATTTGCACACACAAAAATTACCATCTGAAAATATTTGTTCAAATCTCACCCTCTCTTTTGTTGCATCCAAACCAGGAGTCTAAATGGAATGAATAATTTAGTACTTATTTTCAGAACAAATAGCCTGGAAAAATTTCATGCACAATTGATGATAATTTGAGTGTGCAATCCATGGTTGAAGCTCATTAATATATTCATTCTGTCTAAACTCTGTGAAAATTTAAATTGTGCCTCACCAAAAATTGCTCAAGTACAAGATACCAAAACATCAACATCAATCATTTTAGCACCAGTGGTAGATTGCCAGACTGCCACATCTGTTTTGAAGACATTTATACATTTCAGCAAGTTTTCTGGAAGAAAATCTTCAATTTTTGGAAACCAATGAGAAGAAAAATCATCAAATATTGAGTTGCAGGAAAAACAAAACAAAGCAAAACTAATTCCAATCCTGGAATAGTAGAAAGATCAGTGAATCTGCAGAGAAAGAACCTGGTCCAAATCCTCATTTTGATACTTACTAGTTGAGTGAACTTGAAAAATCCTCTGATCTTTTTGAAGCAGTTTCCTTTATATAAAATGAGGTAAAAGGACAAGGTGAACTCCTGGATCAACTTTCAGTTCTGTAGCTATGATACCATGAAGTGCTTGCTTAAGTCCCACCATTCACAGCATGATTTAAGGGAACAGTTATAAGAAGCTTTTTAATCCATGAAGCCAGTTTCAGAAATATCTGTACAAATTTGTGATTTTTAAAAAATTTCTTCAGTGCTCTGGATTTTAGATTCAAGGAAAATTCAATCTACAAACCAATAAGCATGTATAATATTTCTACTATGTGCAATAGATTGTGCTTCTATTCATCAGGAATAGAAAGGCAATTAATAGTAATAGCTGGCATTTATATATTGCTTAATGCTTATCAAGTACTTTACAAATATTTTCTTATATGAGTCTCACAACAACTCTGGAAGAAAGGTGCCATTATGATCATCATTTTACAGATGAGGAAACTGGTATAGAGAGTGGCTAAGTAGTTTGTCCAGGATCACAAAACAAGTAAAAGCCAGATGATGTATTTAAGCACATTTTTTGTTTGTTTGTTTGTTTTGTTTTGTTTTTTGCTTTATTTTGTTTTGTTTTGTTTTTCTGGTTCCGAGTCTGTGATTCTATCCACTCTATAATGCTATTGCCTTTAAGAAACTTATAGTCATAAAACTGTGGATATACTTTCATCTTGCAGTGGTACTACTGGGTCTGTATCCCAGAAAAATCACAAAAGAGGAAAAAGGCCCCACTTGTGCAAAAATGCTACTAGCAGCTCTTTTTGTAGTGGCAAGGAACTAGAAACTGAGTGAATGCCCATCAATTGGGAAATGGCTGAATAAGTTATATGATGTAATGGAATGTTGTAGTTCTATAAGAAATGATGAGCAGGAAAATTTCAGAAAAGCCTGGAAAGACATATAAACTAATGCTGAGTGAAATGAGCAAAACTAAGATAACATTGTACACAAAAACAACAAGCTTATGTGATGATCAACTGTGATACACTTGGCTCTTTTCAATAATGAAGTGATTCAAAGCAATTCCAATAGACTTGGGATGGAAAGTGTCGTCTGCATCCAGAGAGAGAACTATGAATACTGAATATGGATCAAAGTACAGTATTTTCTTCTTTTTTTGTTGTGCCTGTTTGCTTGGTTTTTTTTTCTTGTTTTTTTTTTCTCTTTTGATCTGATTTTTCTTGCACAGTATGACAAATATGGAAGCATGTTTAGAAGAATTGCATGTTTAACCTATATCAGATTGCTTGTTGTTTTGGAGAGTGGGAAAAGAAGGAATAAGAAAAATTTGGAACACAAAGTTTTGCAAAGATAAACATTGGAAACTATTTTTGCCTATATTGGAAAAATAAAAAAAATAAGAGAAATTCGTAATCTATGAATATACATTTCTCAAATATAGATATTTTTCAAATATCTATATTTTCCTCATTGGACAATTTCAATTCAATCTAATACATTTCGCTTCTGCAAATATGGACTGAGCATCAACTAACTACTTAATCTATGTACCAGGCAGTATCAGGTGCAGTTGTTAGAATGAAGCAGTAAATCAGTCAATAGATTTTTATTACTTACCTACTATGAGTCAGGCATGGTGCGAAACTCTAGAGATACCAGAAGAGGCCCCAGACTGCCCTGCACTGAGGAGCTCAGGACTAAAGGGAGAGAAAACAAGCAAATTATTTTGTACCAACAAGTTACAGAAAAGATGGTATTGTCTTTCATTTTGGAAGAAGATAATCAGAAGAACATTTTAGGTTGATATCTCAAATTGAGCATGAATTGTATTTCATTGAGGCTGAGTTGCACAAAGTCATCAGTCTCCATCTCTCTTCCAGAGTCATCAAAGTCCAATGGCAAGATAAAAGATAAAACGGCTAATAATGGCCTGGAATGCAGTGGATGACATAGGCATCTTTAATGTCTGATCAAGCTCTCAGCCCTTCATAATGCTTGCTTTATATGAGATACTCAGAGAGAACTAGCTCCTCTGCTGTGGGAGTTTTTAGAGCTCTCTTCAGGAATGTTCATCCCACCTTTGGTGTTCCTGGCACCAGTTCTCACCTATAGTTTCAAAAAGCACACTTATCAGTCACACTCCAGTATAGTGTCTTAGCAGATGGACTAAACAAGATTAACTGACATACCTCAAGCCCATTTAAGAGTTAAGATGGTATCTATCCTATGAATATAAAGACTTCATCTGGTAGAATAACCAGAAGAGAACAATTTGTTCCAATGACCATGAAGACAGAGTAAATAGGAAATTATTAAAAGAATTCAGAGGGGTTGGAAAGGGCTCCCTGTACAACCCAACTTTTTAAACTGTAGGTTGCAATCCCATATGGACTCTTGTGACTGAATGTGAGGATCAAAAAATTATGATTTATTATCAGTGAATGTTTGATTTAAATATTTATTTTATATATCTATCTACCCAGGATCACATAGAAATTTCTCAGGTTAAAAGGGTTTGTAAGGGGAAACCATTTTATGGGTTTGGAGTTGGGATCTAAAAAAAAAAATCATCTAGGTCAGTAATCAGAACAGGAGAGGGAAAGTGTTTCCAGCATGGAGGTCAGCCAAAGAAAACACCTAAAACGGTAATCTGGAATGTCTTGTTCCTGGACCAACCAAGTGGCCAGTATCACTGGACTATTTCAAGATCTCTTGCTTTCCATTTCTGTGTAAAATGGTATACTTTTAAAAACTGCTTTTTGAAGTAAATATTTATTGTAATATTTTAATGAAGGAACTTTAGCTCTGAAAAGCATAAACATTTCTTACATTATACAAGACATCTGCATAATGATTTTTAACTTCATCTGTATATGCTCATGTGCCTCCAAAATAGCTTTTATTAAAATTAAACAGATCAGAAACAAATGAATATACTAGAAAATATAAGTTAAAGATCAAAATATGTAAGAAAAATATATTTTCCAAAGTATATGCTCAACAGTTACAGAGTCAACAATTTGGGGGTGTTAATCAATATTTGTGTTTACCTTAGATAGAAAAGTGCTTTCAAAAGACTTTTAATGAGTAGAGTTCTTATGCAAATTTGAGACTTCTTGCACATTAAAGTTTAAAACACTGAATTTAGTTTATTCATAAAAAGGAAAAAATGTAAATCTTCCAAGTTTAAAAAGGAAAGGAAAATATAGTATACTTATCTGTTTTTAAGTACACTGGTTATAAAATAAACTTGTGATAGTGAAGCTTTCTTAAACAATAATCAATCAATTAAACTCCTAAAAAGAATGCAATTTCTGTGGCCCAAAGTAATGTTTAAAAGTACAAATTTGTAGAGTATGTCTTTTAGTTCTGGCATATTACATAAGCAGATTTGACAAGGTTACAATTTGTTCTACTAATGGAAATTCTTTTCAAGAATTAACCTTTAGGCGATAAGGAATGACAGATATTCAAATATTCTTAAATGAGTATTTGAATCAAAAATTTCTATTCATTCTTGGCCCCCAACAGAACTTCCATCCTAGATTCCAGTGTGTCATACACACAATTGAATTCTTGACAGCTGCCATTCAAAGGAGCTGCAGAAGACCATTTGAAAGTAATATTTTGCTCTGTGTGACATCTCATTTTTCCCCTCAGAAATCATAATTTTTTTACACACCTAGTAGTCTTCCTAACAGGAAACCAGCTCCGCCTGTCATTTTGATTGGGGAGGAACCTTGTTTTCTAGGTCACTGGCTTGAATCCTAGAGACAAGATATTCATGAGGGACCTGTGTGAAGAATTTACATCTCGGTGCAGAGTTTTCCTCTCCATTTGTCTGCAAGCCAGGTCAGTGCACTGCTCTCTTGTCAGAGGAAAGATAATGGCCACAATATTACCTCCTTCTTATTACACATTCAGTGTCTTTGACCATCTTGTGAGACCCCTAAAGCATTTTGATTTGGGGCATCCCTCATCTTCTCATATGTCAATCCTGTGGTCTGAAGTATAATTTTACATAATCCTTTGGGGCTTTGGAGGTTTCTAAATTTTGAATTCAGAGTTTTGCTTATCTTCCCTCAAATAATTCCATTGACTAGATTAAAAAAATATGTATATATATATATATATTTTAAAGATGACTAGAAGAAAAGATACACACATATATACACATACACACATACTGCTTCATTTAGTCATTTTTTTAAATCAATGAAACCACAAATTATCCATGCCTTATCATTCAATGAGATTCAGTGAAAATAAATCAATTTAATTCAGCAAGCATTTACTAGGTGTTTCTTGTGTTCATAAAGCTATGATAGTCACTTCCCATGCAGAAACAAGAACAATGTTAATTCTGTTAAGGGTGCACAATGTTTTAGGACAGTAAAGGTTTAACATTATCTACACATTGCCCCAGTCAGTCATACTTTAAAACAATAATCCTTTATTTTGGAAATCAAATTACCAAAACAAAATTTGAAAATTGCAGTGCCCACTATTTTTCTAGTTTTTTTTTTCAAATTTACTTTCAAATTGATTGATTCCTCACATTGTTCTAGGTGCCATGCAGAAAAAAAAAATAAAATCAGACTTGGTTCTTCTCATCAGTATGAATTCACAGTTGCAGATTTTGGTTTATTAAATTTTATATTTTAATTCTAGAATTGCATTATAGGAAATAGGCATTTTTAAAGTGAACTTATTTTGGTCTTTGGGATGATACTTAAGGTATCAAATTTTAAAGCAGATAATTTCCCATTAAGACTGAAGAATAACTTTGTGTAGTTCTCTTTACATCAAATAGGGAAGTGAAAATTGACTTCTTTGAGTTTGACCATTTCAAAAACTGATTGACTCTCCCTTCTAGTTCTAAGGCATGCTGAACTACATTAAGAAATGAACTGGACCATATCCTAATTCTTTCTCTCTTTTTCTCTGACTTGCTCACTTTCTCCAACAGGGCTAATATGGAAGTAACTTTTTCATGATTTCACACAGAAAACTGATATCATTTTTCTGTCCATCACAAGGCATGAAGGAAGAGGGGAAAGAGGGAGAGAATTAAAAACTCAATTTTTAAATGAATAGTCAAAATAAATATTTTTTGTTTTAGAAATGAAAAATCGCATTGCATAAGTCAGTGGCTTGGTTTTTAATTTACATTTTTATACTATTGTGTCACAATAACAGCAAAGCCTTTTTATTATATAAGAAAATTTGTTTGATGCAGTAGAAATAGTCTGGGATTATAAATCAAAAAGCCTGGGTTCAAATCTTGCCTTTATAATTATTATCAATGTGTCCTTACTTCTCTGGCCTCAATTTTCTCACTGATCAAATTAAAACATTAAATTATATATTACCTACAATCCTTTTTTTCCTTTATAAACATGATTCTATTTAGTACTTCTGAGTTTATAATAGCTTTATTTATGATGACCTTGGAACAATTTCTGTTTCTAATATTTTGGGCTTTGTTATGAATAGAAACCTACAAAGAGAATAAGTGCTACCTTTGGTTTCATCATAATGTAGCATCCAGAATAAAAAGATGACTGTGCCACTCTATCTTCTCCTATCAGACACATCTGTCTTTATTACTTTTTCGATATGGGATAGCATATTTTAGGAAGGATTTTTATAGGTATTAAAAATATATCCAGCCCAAACACTATCCTAAACCTAGTGTTTCTTTCAGCCTGGCTTTCTTCCTTAATGCTTCATTGACATCAGAAATTCAACATGTCCGAAATGAAATTGATCATTCTCCAAATTACTTACTTGTTTCAAACTTCCTTATTTCTACCAGGAATTTACCATTTTCTTCTTTTTTCAAGTTCTTAACCTCAAAGGCATCTTTGATTCTAGCCCTTCCTTTACCTGCTTTTAAGTCAGACCAAGTCTTAGTGATCCCACCTCCTAAAATTTCTCTGGCATTTCTCCTACCTTCAATTCAGGTCTTTCTCACTCATCTCTTGGATTATTTTAAAAATCTAATTATGATCTCTTTAAATTACTTCCTATTCCAATCTAGTCTCCATATAGCTAACAAAGTAATTTTCCTCATACTCAGGTCTAATCATGTATTTTCACTGGTCAAAACCTTTAGAGGTTAACTATTGTGTCTGGGGGAAAAATTGAACTTATCAAGATTCCATTTAAGTACACCCACAATTTTGCTCCAATGTAGTTTTCCAGATTCATTTTTTAGTTTATACTCTTTGCTTTCTTTTTATTTTTTTAATCAACAAAAAGACATTTCTCTCTTTTTCCACCTAACCCTTCACAGGGGAAAAACAAAAACAAGATTCTTGTAAGAAATATATATCTTGAAGTAAAACATTTTCACATTGTACAAAAGAAGCCCAACTTGGTCCCATACTGAGCTCATCACCTCTCAGTCAGAAAGTATAATAGTCTTATAGAATCATGGTTAGCATTGTATCATTCAGAGTTCTTAAGTATTTCAAAGTCAATTTTCTTCTTCATAATATTATTTTGTATAAACTGTTCTACTAGTTCTGTTCACTTCATTCCACATCAATTCTTATGATTCTTACCACATTTCCCTTAAGCCATCTCCATCATCATTTCTTAAAAGTCAATTATATTAAATTGCTAAATTATAATCAATTCAGTCAATGGGCATCTCCTTACTTTTCATATTTTGCCACCACAAAAAAGCTCCTACAAATATGTTTAAACATGAGTTAAAAAGTGTTTGATAGATAGATGTATTGATTTCTCTATAGTAGATATTTAGCAATGATATTTTGGGGTCAAGGGGCATGCTCAATTAGATAATTTTGGTGATATACTTCCTAGCTGTTTTCCAGAATAGGAAAATCAATTTACAACTTCATCAACAGTGCATTAGTATTCCTGCTTTTCCACAATCTTTTCAGAATTTATTGTTTCCTTTTTTATCAACTCTGTCAATATGAAAGTTATTCAGTAGCATTTGAATTTTCTAACTATTAATGATTTGGAAAATTTTTCATATCACTACTGATAGTTTGTATTTCTTTCTTTGAAAACTGTCGAACACTTATCAACTGAGAAATGATTCATAAATTTAAACATTTACCTACATCATATATCACAGAAATTATATGTTTATCAGACATTATGATATATTCAGTATGATATTTAGAAATGATATATTTATCAGAAAAATATGTCTCTAAGATAAATATGCTGCAAAAATTTTGTTTGTTTGATTTTGCCCTTTCTCCCTTCCTCCTCCAATTTATTTATGTTTATACTTTATATATGTTTGGCATTTATCTCAATATATGATATGAAATGTTAGTTTATACTGAGGTTTTACCAGAATGTTTCCAGTTCTCTCATTCCAGGATCATTTCACATTTCACCATTTTGTCTCTATATTCCTCCAAAATTTAACTATTTGTTGCTAATCAAACTTGACACCTCATCTTCTACCTCTTCATATTGGCATAAGCTATCTATCATATCCAGATTGAACTCCTTTTAATCATCCCCTTTATATTTATATATATATATATATATATATATATATATAAATATAAAGGGGATGATATATATATATATATATATGTTTCTCTTTAACATTTATATCAGGAATAGTATCTTCATTGAAGCTTTCCTTTATTCCACCCTCTGAAAATTGAGATTTTTGTGCTTTTCTTTCCATCACATTACTTTGTATTTACTTTCTGTGTACTTTCTGTGTACATGCTGTATATCTATATCCACAGTAGAAAAGAAAGTTTCCTGGTGTCAGAAAAGTTCATAATATCTCATGTATATTGCCTAAAAATATGCTTTCAATTAATTTTCTTTGTTAAACTTCCTAATTTATGAATTAACAAAATAAAACTAGAGAGTAATGAGACTTTTTAGAGGTCAGACAAGCAATAAGCAATAGGAGTACAATCTGAACCCAGGCCTTATGATTCTAAATCCAGTGTTCCTGGATTTTGCATTTTATTTATATTTTTGTGGTCTTCTAGTTTATTGTTTCTCTAGTTTATCCTCTCTCCTCAAAGCCTTCCCCTTTTCCACATTTCAGTATCTCATCATCCTATAATTAATCCCCTCCAACAAACATACATTCACATACACCTCTCTACTGCCCAACACTACCTGTGAATATTGATATCTATATCAAAGGAGACTGAAATTTTTCTTTATGCATATCAACTGCTATAAGCCACTACTATAGTTCACAACTTCCCTCCAATTACCAAGACCCAATAATTAGTCCAATGATTTATCAATTCTTCACTTGCAGAGATGTAGTTGATTTGTATTTCAGGATCAGACTCAATATACTTTCCAAAAGAAGATAGACTAATCTGAAAATTAAACCTAGATTAATGGAAGATATAAGAATAGGCTTCTCCACTTCAAGGTATCATATGCTCAAAGAAATATTGATATTCCTTGTCTTCTTTCTCAAGTATTTTCTCTAGGATGGGAAATTTCAAGTTAAGTAGGAGTAAAGAGAATAGTTCTCATCCTTGTTTCTTTTATTGTATATGTGGATTCATCCTTGGGTATCTCAATATCCAGACTACCTGGAACCCACACTCTCCTGATTTCATCTTCCATGTTATAGTTTCAGTTTTAGACCTTCAAGAGCTTCCTACAATTTAGTGATATCAGAATTTACATTTCTATTGCTCCTCAGGTTCAAATGGGGATGGTTGTAAGAGATATTCTTAATTTCTCCCCCTTCCACTCCCAGTAGTACTTTTTTGTTTTTTATATTTTATTTTCTAATATGTTCGTGCATTGGATTCTGATAGGAACAGTACGTGATTGAATATGTACAGTTTACTGCTTGTCAGCAATCTAAGTATGAGGGATAAACATAACCATGGGGATAAATTATAATAGTAATGATAGCAATTTAACAAAATGTAATGCTTGCCATTTATATGGTTGTCTTATGTACATATTTAACATTTTTTTTTAAATCTGTGTTATCTTGTTCTAAAATCTCCTGATGGACAGCTCCTCTTAGCTCAAGATTTTTTTTTTCTCTAGTTCCTAAACTTTTTGGTGTTAAAACTATTCCTTCTAGCTTCTTTTGAAGGTCAAATCTGAATTGAAATTTCAGTGGAGTTCATTTTGAAGCTTTGTGTATTTTCCATCATTGAATCTTACAAACATAAATACATTTTCTTCAGGAAGTTTTCTATTAGGTAAGTAAGTTTATATTCTAGTCTCTCTTTAACCAATAGACTTATATTAGATATATGTAAGCAATGCTGCTAGTTACATGCTGATAAATATAATTCAGAACACTTTAGAAGAACTTTCTTTTTCTTGTAAGCTATGATTTAGCACCTACAAACATTCTGTCTGTAATGATGGAAAAAAAATTGTGATGGAGTAGGAAAAGGACTAGCCTGAAAGACCAGATGTCATTAACTAGTGAGTGGTTTGGGGCAACTAGCTTAATTCTGTACATTGGTTGTTTCATTTGGTAAATGAGAATAAAAATGCCTGCCCTACTTGCTTCATAGAATCATTGTGAAGATAAAAATTGGACAATGTGTGTGAAAAAGCTAGAAAAAATATAATCATACAAATGCAATAAGTTAGCAAAATAATGTTCTCAGAAATCGGTGCAGTGGGTGGAGGGAGGAAGAGGATTCCAGGAAGATGGCAGAGCAGGTCAGAAAATTCCAAACTCTCTAGATTTCCCCCATAAATGAAACAAAATTGTACCTCTGAGTGAAATACAAATAACACTTGAAGCAGAAAAGGGATCCTCCTGGGACAACATGAGAAGACCCAAAGAAAAACCCTAGGATCAAGTTCAACATGAGTGAAGTGTAAAAACCTGCAGGCTAGCTCTGAAAGAGTAAGTTCAGAGACCTGGGGTTAGCTGAGTTCAGAGGGACTGTCAGCTGGAACCAAAGGCTCTTTCATCTCCCAGAAATCATAGGGAGTCTGGAGTCTGAGTCCAGGAAACACTGAAGGAACATCTCATTCTGCAGCCCTAGGTGAAGGAACCAGCACCTGGTGAGTGCAGAAGCACAGAGACAGGGACATTGCTGGCTGTGGCCATTTGCAGGAGGGTGGAGTTCTCCATTTGGGGTTCCTAGTCAGAGTGGAGAGCTGAAGGGTAGCTAGAGTCACCATCCTTCCCCATCCCAAAATTAGAGTACTTACACTAATAAGTTATTTTTAAAAATGAGCAAGAAACCATAGAAACTTACTATAGGAATAGAGAAGACGAACATTCATCTTCAGAGGAAGACTCTGAAGAAAGAAAAAAGAAAAAAAAAAATCCTTTCCTACCCCACAGATTAAAATGTTAGATTAATGGAAGTAGGATAAAGTATGTAGATTAACAAAAAAAACAAGAAATAAACTAAAGAGTAAATAGAGTATTAGAAAAGTTAAGTATGATAGATCTTTGGAGAAAACTGAATGCAGACAGAAAGGAGTACACTTTCTTCTCAGCAGTTCATGGAACCTATACAAAAACTGACTATATATTAGAACATAAAGACCTCAAAATTAAACATGGAAAGGCAGAAATAATAAAAGCATTCTTTTCAGATCATTATGCACTAAAAACTACATTCAACAAAAACTAGGGGTAATTAGACCAAAAAGTAATTGGAAACTAAATAATCTCATCCCAAAGAATGGTTGGTGAGATAGCAATCATAGACACAATTAATAATTTCACTCAAGAAAATGACAACAATGAGACATCATATCAAAATTTGTGGGATGCAGGCAAAGTGGTAATAAGGGGAAATTTCATATCTTTAGAGGCTTACGTGAATAAAATACAGAAAGAAAAGAACAATGAATTGGGCTTACAACTTAAAAAGCTTGAAAAAGACCAAATTAAACCCCCCCAATCAAATACCAAACTTGAAATTCTAAAAATAAAAGGAGAGATCAATAAAATTGAAAGTAAAAAAAAAAAAAATTGAATAAATAAAACCACAAGTTGGTTTTATAAAAAACAACAACAACAACAACAACAAAATAGATAAACTTTTAGTTAATTTGATAAGAAAAAAGAAAGAGGAAAATCAAATTGTTAGTTTTAGAAATAAAAAGGTAGAACTTGCCACTAATGAAGAGGAAATTAGAGCAATAATTAGGAGTTACTTTTCCCAACTTTATGCCAATAAATTCGATAACTTAAATGAAATGGAAGAATACCTTCAAAAATATAACTTGCCCAGATTAACAGAGGATGAAGTAAATTGGTTAAACAGTTCAATCTTAGGAAAATAAATAGAACAAGCTATTAATAAACTTCCTAAGAAAAAATCCCCAGGACCAGATTGATTTACATGTGGATTCTACCAAACATTTAAAGAACAATTAACTCCAATGCTATGCCCAAAAAGTTATCAAACTATGCATATCCTTTGAATCAACAGTGTTACTACTGAGCTTATATCCCAAAAATATCCTAAAGAAGCGAAAGGGGCCTGTATGTGCAAGAATGTTTGCAGAAGCCCTCTTTATAGTGGCCAGTAACTGGAAACTGAGTGTATGCCCATTAATTGGAGAATGGCTGAATAAATTGTGGTATATGAATGTTATGGAATATTATTGTTCTGTAAAAAATGACCAACAGGATGATTTCAGAAAGGCCTGGAGAGACTTACATGAACTGATGCTGAGTGAAAAGAGCAGGACCAGGAGAACATTATGTACTTCAACAACAATACTATATGATGATCAATTATGATGGATGTGGCCCTCTTCAACAATGACATGAACCAAATCAGTTCCAATAGAGCAATGAATTGAACCAGCTATACCGAAAGTACTTTGGGAAATGAGAATGAACCACTACATAGAATTCCCAATCCCTCTATTTTTGTCTGCCTGCATTTTTGCTTTCCTTCACAGGTTAATTGTACACTATTTGAAAGTCCGATTCTTTTTGTACAGCAAAATAACTGTTTAGACATGTATACGTATATTGTATTTAACATATATTTTAACATATATAAAATGTATTGGTCAACCTGCCAACTGAGGGAGGTGGGGGGGGGAAGGAGGGGAAAAATTGTAACAAAAGGTTTTGCAATTGACAGTGCTGAAAAATTACCCATGCATATATCTTGTAAATAAAACACTATTTAAAAAAAGAAAGAAAGAAAGAAAGAAAGAAAGAAAGAAAGAAAGAAGAAAGAAAGAAAGAAAGAAAGAAAGAAAGAAAGAAAGAAAAGAAAGAAAGAAAGAAAGAAAGAAAGAAAGAAAGAAAGAAAGAAGAAAGAAGGAAGGAAGGAAGGAAGGAAGGAAGGAAGGAAGGAAGGAAGGAAGGAAGGAAGGAAGGAAGGAAGGAAGGAAGGAAGGAAGGAAGGAAGGAAGGAAGGAAGGAAGGAAGGAAGGAAGGAAGGAAGGAAGAAACAGAAAGGAAGGAAGGAAGGAAGGAAGAAACAGAAAGGAAGGAAGGAAGGAAGGAAGGAAGGAAGGAAGGAAGGAAGGAAGGAAGGAAGGAAGGAAGGAAGGAAGGAAGAAATGACAAGCAGAATGATTTCAGAAAGACCTGGAGAGACTTAGATGAACTGATGGTGAGTGAAATGAGAAGGACCAGGAGATGATTATATACTTCAACAACAGTAGTATATAATGATCAATGAGATGAACTAAATCAGTTCCATTTGTTCAATAATGAATACAACCAGCTACACCCAGTGAAAGAACTCTGGAAAATGAGTGTGAACCACTACATAGCATTCCCAATCCCTCTATTTTTGTCTGCCTACATTTTTTATTTCCTTCACCAGTTAACTGTACATTATTTCAAAGTCTGATTCTTCTTATGGACATGTATACATATGTTGTATTTAATTTATACTTTAACATATTTAACATGTATTTGTTTACCTGCCATCTGGAGGAAGAAGGTAGGAGGAAAGAAGGGAAAAATTGGAACAAAAGGTTTTGCAGTTGTCAATGCTGAAAAATGACCCATGCATATATCTTGTAAATAAAAAGCTATAATAATAATAAAAAAAAAAGATTCCGTCAAGAGAGAAATCTACATTATATCTTGGCCATATTAATATTTTTAAATGCATGTATGTGTAAATGAGTGTGTGTGTGTATGTGTGTGTGTGTGTGTGTGTGTGTGTGTGTGTGTGTGTGTGTGTGTGAATCCATCCTTAATTATAGTCTGCTTGGGGGATTGGAGGGGGAGAGAGAATAAAGTGAAAAGGACATAGCACAGAACAAAAGAATAACCCACAAGGAAGCAAAGATGAACAGTCATTAATATGTTTTCTATTATTATGTATACTTTCTTGAAATGAAAATTTATTTTTACATATTCTGAATCCTCTGTGATATTCTACTGGGCATATGAAAATATTTTTGTTTTCTTTTCTTTTCTTTTTCCTTTTTTCTGTCTTTCTTTTTCTTTTTTTTTTTATTATTTTATATTTAGTTTTAAGTAAATATTTTTTAAAAGAAAGAAATAAAGAAATCTGTGCATAGATGGCTCAGGAACTGACCTGAATTCATTTTGCATCTCAATTCAATAAGTGTTTACTTAATAATTACTAAGTACAATGATATTCACAATAAAAAGGCAAATGATTATTGAAGAGATTGATGAGATTTATCACTGACTTCAAAAGTTATATGTTTCCATTAGTGTGACTTCAGTCTCCAAAGTTACTAATAATTCATTCACATATTTTTGTTTGTATAATTGACTTTGTCTTTCTTCAGAGATATTCACAAATAATATATGTGGTACTTTGGAAAGATTTCTATGGCCTTTAACATTTTGTGTGTAGCATACATAAAGAAACATTAATAGCAGTTGTTTTTCTAATAGTAAATAAAAGAAAAAATAGAATGATGCCCTTTATTTGTGCAATGACTAAACAATTAATGGCATATAGCAAAAGAATGTATTGTGCCATAGGAAGTGACAAAAAAAATCCAGGTGTAGAGAAATCTGGGAAGATTTGTTTTAATTGATGGAAAGTGAAAGGAGCAGAGAAGTAGTAGAAATTTTATAGTTATTGCATTTTAAAGGAATCAACTTTGAAAGGTCTAATTACTATGTTTAATACAATGACTAGTCATGGCTACAAAAAAAAGTGTTAAAGTATGTTACCTCTTTCTTTACAGGGAGGTGAAGGATACAAGATGCAGTATGAGATGTGCATTTTTGGACATGGCCAATGAGGGAGTTTATTTTGTTTAACAATACTTATTTGTTATTATTATAAGGTTTTTCATTTTGGGTATTTACCAATGGAGAGGAGGTTAGAGACAGAGAAGATAAATATTTGTTAATCAAAATGTTGATTTAAAAATATGTCATATATACAAATGAAAAATTCAAGTCATCCATCCATTATCCTTCACTCTTATTTTTTAAAAAACAGAGTCATCTGCCTTTTCAGTTAAATGTGTCCTTATTGGTGCCTTTTATTCAAATTTTGAACTATTTCTATTTGGCAGCTATAACTGCCAAAACTCTGCAGCTTATTTAAATCTACCAAAAGAGCAACTAAGGTGGCATAAATACCCAATTGTGCCATTAGTGAAGGATTTGTATGAATTGACATTTCAAAAAAGAAAAATATCAAGGCCCCATTCCCATAAATAACTATTTCATCTTTATCTGGGTCCCAAATTCTTGAATGGTAGCAATATCACTCAAATATTTTAGTCATCACATTGAAATAAATATGAATAAGAATTTTTTTGCTGTACCTTTGTACTGATATGGCAGCTAAATGACTTACCCTGGAAACTTTGCTAAACCCTAATGAAATGATAGAAAGGATATTGGGCTTGTACCACAAAACTATTGAACATTTAAATTCAATATGACAAACATTTATTAAATATTTAGGCATGTACAATTTATATATCAATATAACCTGAGTCTCAAAGTCTTTTGATATGTGACTCTTTGCTCACAAGTAGAGGTTAATAACTAACTGCTCCATTTTTGAGAGAAGGGTGAAATTGGTGAAAGATGAAGGGAAAAGTAAAACTGGTCTTCTGACTTTCAGATTCAAGAAAGAAAATATATCAGTTATAGTCTTGAGGAATTTTTTTTTTAAATCTCAAAAATGTCAAGCGGAATGAATAAAAATGGAAGCAGTCAAGTAAAGGTAGGGAGGGAAAAAATGCAGTGATCAGAAAGCCAAGCCAAGTTCATAGTATGGCAGTCAGAACAGGAGACAAGATTTAAGAGGGGAAAATACAGTTACTTAGCTAGGAAATACATTTATATTCCCCTTTAGAAATAATTTGTTCCCACCACTATAGTTCTTTTACACAATATATTACAGTTTGGTTAAAAAAAAAAAGACAAATATCTATTCCTAACCAAAATATTTTCTAGAATATAGTTATAGATATTTTCATCCTATTAACTTTTCCCTGGAATCAAGATACTGAAACTTCATAGGGTCAAATCATAATTACAAAGATTGAAAGATGAAATAAAGGTTCTGAAAAGATTAAGTAAAAATCCAAGAATTAGGAACTGAGAAAATCTGGGTCAATAAAAACATTAAACTTTTTGAATATTCCATGATCTTCATTTTCATCTGTATTAGCATATTTCTTCACTTTTTGATGAAGAATTTTTTAATTATCTTTTTTTAGAGGAGAAAGTAGAATTTAGAGGATCTGCCATATTATACAAAGCAAATCTAAGTCCACTTTCAGAAGAGCTTTTCAGCATCATTCTGAGACATCTAATGACAAATTGTTTGCAATAACTATGTATTTGTTGTTATTAATTTTGTAATTATCAAAGAAATGAATCAAACATAAAAACCATTAAGACAAAATGCTAGAACAAGGCAAAAGCAAATTAATGAATAACTTGTAACAAAAAATTTCTGAGTGCATGATTAAATATTTAATTTTTATAAGCTGGCCTCAATCATTTTTATTTTCTTACAATTTCATTCCAAAACAAATTAAAAAAAATATATATATATGTATATGTAGTACGGTGTATACACACACATAGAAATATATATATATATATATATATATATATATATATATATATATATATATATATATATATATATATATATATATATCTTTTTTCATTCATTCATCAAGTATTTATTGTGTAAAGAACTGAGATAGGAACTATGGGAGCTGCCAACATGAATAAAAATTGCTCTGTTCCTTAAAAGGGTTACCAACTAGGAGGTACAATAAAGCATGGTATCACAGATTTCTTAATACTGTTTAGTAGAAGTTGGAAACTCCCTTTCTCCATAAAAATCGCAACTTCAAATTTTTTCCAGGGCACTGAGATGTGAAAGGACCTACATATAATCATACAGCCTCTAAGTGTCAAAAGGGCCACTCAAAAGCAGGTTTTCCTTATTCCAAGTTTAAGGATCTGCTCATACTATCCCTATAGGGATCATACTATCGCTATAGAGCTTGTTGTTGTTGTTGTTTATTTAGGATGCAAAACATCACACAAAATATACTGTGTAGGAACAAAATGCTATGAGATTCACAAGTAAGAATCAGTATTTTAACACCATGGTCATATATTGTCTTTCTGTCATAGATAAACTGGCATGCCTGCCAGCAATGTCAGGATCATCTTGCAGGAAGAGGCATTAAACATAGGGGAGAGGGTGAGCCATCACTTAGATTAAATTCCATAAGTTTTCCCCCCCATTATCAATCTAAACTACCTGACCTTAACAGCATGTGCATTTTGTTCCCAAAGACTTCAATTTTTGCAGATAGATTTGCCTTTGCTATGTACAAACTATATCCTGCTCCATTTTTTCCACATACTGAGTACTGAGTGCAAACTGCTCAATGTGTCCAAAAGCAGGAAGAAAACTCTCATCAAGTAAAGATTAAAGTTCATGTATATAAATCAGAAAACCCCCTCTTGGCAACAAGCAGTAATTGCTATAGTGTCTTTGCAAATCACAGGAACAATAGACTGCATTTTTACATTTCAAGATGTCAGCTCATTACTTCCTGTTTACTTGCAATTATTTGAAAATAACCTGGATAACTTTATAATCAAGGTATTTCCTCTTGGCTCCCTGGTATACATCAGACTGCCTGAGGAGAGGATTGACATCCTAAGGTGTCCACAGCATAATCAGTCTTAAGAGCTGCTAATGTTAAAAACCTGACTAATGTTAATCAAAAAAAAAAAACAACAACAACAACAACAACAAAAACAAAAACAAAAAAAAAAGACAGTTTTTTTTTCTTAGCTTATTTTTTTAAACAGAAACATAAAATCACATCAGTTTGAAGATACATCTGGAAAATAGTGGTTTTTTTTTTTTAATTTGGAAATATTACATAGCATTTCTGTAATATTGAATTATGTGTATATAATATACCAAAGTTTAAACAAAAGCTAATGTCAGGATTTGGAATACAATATCTAACTTTGATCTGAGGGACTACCTTGTGGTTAACTAATAGCATAATCCCCAAATATAGTAAAATAATAAGAGAGATGGCAGATTTTAACAAGCTAAAATTCTGTGTACTGGATTCCTACAATGGACTATTAATTTTCAGAGGAAAAACATAAAATTAACTCACATGTATTCATTTGTGATGAATATTCAGGTTTTAGTTGGATATGATTCCATATTGAGCATCTTTTGTATATTGATATGTGTATATATGTTCTGTTCTTCCTCTCAATCTAACTGCATTTTGATTCTTCCTCACATTATAGTTACTTAATTATAACCTCAGAGTTCCTACCAGATTATCAACTCCCTGGAAGTAGAAACTACATTTTATTTACCTTTGCATTCACTAAAGCCTCTAACTTTGCTTATAATAGATATGCAATTCATATTAATCAAGTCAATGAAACTAAGAAAATCAGTCATCCACCATGAGTTTTCTCATTTTCTCTACTTCATAAAGCTATATGCTCCTACCACTAGTTCTATTTTTCTTATGTCTCTATGACAAGGTGCCTTTTTTCTTTCCAAGGCCAATTTGAAACTTGGGCTCTTGATGCAATCTTCTCTCATCTCTTCATGTATCTTCTCTATTTATTTCTGTCTCAGTGTTTTTCTGTCACTGTATATGTGTGTCCTTCTATTTCTATTTCTGTCTCTCTGTCTCTCTGTCTCTCTCTTTCTCTCTCTCTCTCTCTCTCTCTCTCTCTCTCTCTCTCTCTCTCTCTCTCTTCTCTCTCTCTCTCTCTCTCTCTCTCTCTCTCTCTCTCTCTCTCTCTCTCTCTCTCTCTCTCTCTCTCTCTCTCTCTCTCTCTCTCTCTCTCCCTCTGTCTTTTCTTCCCTCCCACTTCCCTTCCCTCTCTTCTTCTCTCTCTCTCTCCCTATCTTCCTCCCTCCATTCCTCTTTTTCTCTCTCAATTTAAGTGGTTCATTTAAAATCTCTCCCTATTCCATCTACTGATTCTATCACTGCCCTTAAAAAATCCTTTAATGATTAAATTCACTTCTCTTTTCTCATCTTGTTCTCCTTGAAACTTTGTAATCCTCTTCCAGAATATTCTCTCCTCTCTGAGCTTTTCTTATTTTTCCCTGGTTCTCCTCAGTCCCAGCTGACAGCTCACACTCTCAGCTTTCTTTGTGAAATCATCATTCATTTCTGATCATGTAAACATTGATATACAAACCTCAACTCTCTGTCCTGAATTGTCTTTTCTTCTATCACTCAGCTCATTATGATAGCATCTTCTTCCATGGGTTCTTCTCTCATTTTCATAGAGTTAGAACTCAGATACTTATATAAAATAGCTTTAACTCCAATAATGAATTTCTAACTGAATGCTGATATAGGTGTCATTGATATCTCCTATTCAACTTATCCAAAATGCGATCTTTTTTTTTTTTTTTTTTTTACTTTAAACTTTATCCTCTTCTAATAGTTTAGTTTTCGTTTCTACTTTAATAGTTTTTATTTCTACTTTCCTTTTGTATTCACCATACTGATATCCCAGAAGTCATTCTTGATTCCCATCTCACATTCATCTCTGATGTGGAGTCAGTGTCCAGGACTGATTGACTTCAGCTCAAAATCTTCTTCATTGTAACCTTCTCTGCCTTCACATACCCATCACCTAAATTTATGTCCTCATCATTTTTGCCAAAACAATTATAATGGCTACTTAATTTACTTCCTTGTTTTCTCTGATTTCTCTCCAATCCATTCTCCATAAAGTTTCCAAAATATTTTTTTTTATAAAGCACAAGCCTGATAATTTCTATTCCATACTCAATAAATTGTATTAACTCAAATAAAACACAGTTTTATTACATTACATTCAGAGCTCTCAACATCTGTATTTAACCTACTTTTCCAGTTTTATTTTTCTTTGCTCCCTTGTGAACTATGATTAGTTTTATATCCAAAGATGTCATTGCCTCTCCTACTTTTGTACATTTATAGAAAACAGGATCATATATAAGATACACTTCTCCCTGATGTTGATTTTTCAGAATCTTTTATCTTCCTCTATAGCTCAGTTCAGAGTCTATATTCTCCTTGGAGTATTCCCTGACATCATCAGCTGTTCTCTCTTTCTTCAATTGGATTCATTATTCTGAAGTAATCTTCAGAAATAATGAAGTGTTCATTGCCTGTGTACTAACTAGGCCACAGTAGATAGAGCAGTGGCCCTGGATTCAAAAAGACATGAGTTCAAATGCAGCCTCAGACACTTACTAGCTGCTGTATGACCCTTGACAACTCATGTAACCCCAACTGTCTCCGTTTTTTCAGCTATAAAATGGAGATATGAATAGCTTCTACTTTCCACATACTTATTGTATCAATAAAATGAGATATTTGTAACACTCTGTGTAAAAGCTATTATTACTAATATTCAGTTTGTTGGTATGAGTTCCCTGCTTATATGTTATAGACAGCATTTATAGTAATTATGTTTAACTTTTTTGAAATGTAGTGATACATGTCTCTATCTAAAGTTTTATCATGGTTTAATCGAAGGTCACAGTGAAAGAGCTTCATGAACTCTCCATATGAGGCTATTTTTCAATATGTCATCTAATTGATTCTTTAAGAGTAAAAGAAAAATGGTACAACTGTAATATAAAAATACAAGGATTGCCCTCAGTACAATTTTGATTTTATTATAAATTCCAGGGAGGAGTCAAGAAGGCAAAGTAAAGGCAGAACCTATATCCCAAACTGCTCCCAATTCCTTTAAGTTTTGTAAGATCAAAACACCCCAAAAGGTAGAGTAGAACATTTTCCAGCCAAAGATAGCTCAGCAGGAAAGGTCTCTAAAGAGTGCAAGTCCCTGGACAGGACATTCTGGCACAATCCCAGACCCAGACCCAGACCAGCCCCACCTGACCTCTGAATCAGGGGCAGTGCAGCTAGCTTCTAGACCTTTCATCCTAGGGACATCAAAAAGAATCTGTAAGGTCAGCAGAAAAGGTTTCTGGAACCAGGGTGGGACCTCAGTGCACAATACCAGCACAGATCTGGTGGCAATTCCAGTCTGGATCCTAGCATCAGTGAGGTGGGGGGAATTCTGAATCAGCATCAATGCTGGAGGCTTCTTGTCCTCTCAGTCCAGGACACCAGGAAGGACTCAGAGATCAGTGGAGAGGATATGTGGCAGGCCCCAGCTAGCACATTAGATCTTATAGCTATAGTGGGACAGGGATAGCTCCAAAGCAGAAAAAGTGCTTGTGATCAGATTTCTAAAAGGATTTTGAAAACGGCTGTGCCTGAAGCTTGGGACACTCATCCTCCACCCAGAAAACAGAGCCTTATAGTAATAGGCTAGGATAATGAGCAGGAAACAAAAAAAAGGTTCTTATCACTGAAAGTTATTATGATGATAAGAAAGATTAAAACACACACTCAGAAGACAATAACAAAGTCAAAGTTCCTAGATCCAAAGCCTCCAAGAAAAATAAGATTTAGGATCAGGCTATGGAAGAACTCAAAAATGAACTTTGAAAATCAATTAAAAGAGGTTGAGGAAAAGTTAGGAAAGGAATTGAAAGAGGTGCAAAGGAAATACGAAAAGCTAATGTGGAAAAGAATGTCTCAAAAAGTAAAATTGGCTAATTGGAAAAGGAAGTACAAAAACTCACTAAGAAAAATAATTCCTTAAAAAATAGAATTGAGCAAATGGAAGCTAATAACTTTTTGAGGGATCAAGAAAAAATAAAGCAAGATCAAAACAAAATGAAAAAATAGAAAAAAAAAAAAAAAAAGAAATATTTCATTAGAAACACAGTTGACCTTGAAAATGGATCTAGGACAGATGATTTAAAATTTATTGGTTTTGGACTTCCAGGGGCAGAGCAAAGATAGCAGAGATGATACACATGTATTTCTGACTTTCTCCTATAACCCTCAGACTTATTAACAAATCCAGCCTCTGAATTAGCTCTGGACTGGCAGAACCCACAAATATTGGGAGTGCAATAAATTATCGGCAGATAATAACTTTAAGTTCACCAGAATAGGTCTATTTCAATTGGAAATGGGAGAGAGGCAATCAGTGCAAGAACCTGAGCACAAAGGCCAGCACAAACAGCTCAAAGACCAGGTGGTGCAGATTCTGTGGGGCAGAGAGTCTACAGGAAGGAATCTACAGCAGTGTTGGCCACTCTGGTCTGATTGCAAGCCAGTAGATCAGCAGAGAAGTTAGAAAACATCCAACATGAATACAAAATATCAACAGTGAACCCTAAAATGGCAGAATCTCAAGAATATGGCCATGCCCATCCAGCTCTAGGAGTGAATCAGCACTGACCCAGCGCAGCTTTGGACATTTATAGAGGAAGCTGCCGCTTGTAGAAAAAGCTTGGAAAACTTCCCCTACCATAAAAGCAGACCTAAAGGTAAAAAAAAAAAAAAAAAAAAAAAAAAAAAAAAAAAATGATTAAAAAAGTAAAGAGGACTCTGATGATAGACAGCTTTTATGGTGAAAGAGAAGAACAGATTTCAAAGCCGGAGGAGACTAAAGGCAGATTGTCTCCAGATGAAGTCCCCCAAAGTGATATAACCTGGGCCCCATCACGCAAGGCTTTCCTAAAAGAAATTTAAAAGGATGTTAAAAGAGAGCTAAAAGAAAAATGGGGAAAGGAAATAAAAAATTTGCTAGAGGGTTTGGAAAAGTCATATACCTCATTAAAAGATAGATTTGATAAAATGGAAAAACAACTCCCAGAAAAACAGAATTTGTGAAACAGAAAAAAGTAACTCCTTAAAAAACAGAATTTGTGAAAAAGAAAAAGAAAATAACTCCTTAAAAAACAAAATTTGTGAAATGGAAAAAAAAATGTCATAGAACAACTAATTTAAAAATACAACTAGATAAATACAAAAATAACTAAAAAAATAAATAATTCACTAAAATTCAAAACTGAACAAATGGAAATGAATGACTCAATGAGACAACAAGAATCAGTCAAGCAAAACCAAAATAATGAAAAAACAGTAAAAAAAAATATATATGTATATATATACATATACATATACATATACATATACATATACATATACATATACATATATGTATGTATGTAAAATACCTAATTAGGAAAACAACCAACCTGGGAAATAGATCTAGGAGAGATAATCTAAGGATTATTAGACTCCCTGAAATACATGATGAAAAAAGGAACCTAGACAGTATCTTTCAGGAAATCATCATAGAGAACTGCCTGTATATCATAAAATCAGAAGGTAAAATGACCATTGAAAGAATTAACTGAACATCACCTGAAAGAGACCCCAAAATTAAAACCCCAAGGAACATTGTGGTTAAATTTCAGAACTATCAGACCAAGGAAAAAAAATATGACAAGCAGCCAGGAAAAAAAAAAAAAAATCAAATATCAAGGAACTACAATAAGGATTACTCAAGACCTAGCAATTTCCACTTTAAAAGATTGAAAGGTCTGGAATCTGACATTCTGAAAGGTGAAGAAACTTAGAATGCAGACAAGAATAAACTACCCTGTTAAACTGAGCATTTTCTTTCAGGGAAGAAGATGGACATTCAAAGCAACTGGTGAATTCCATTTATTTTTTATGAAAAGACCAGAGCTGAACAAAAAATTTGACCTCCAAATATAGAAATCAAGAGAAGCATTAAAAAGAGGGAAAAAAAATTGAAAACTGTATTTCTGTTATGGGTATACATTGAGAGTACATGTATAATCTGATTTTACTGTAATAATATAAAAAAGAAACTACAGATGGAAAGGAGACTGTAATAGGAAAAAAAGGAAAGTGGAGGTAAAATGAAGGAAATTACATATCAAGAAGAGGCAAAGAAAATATATAATTGAGGAAAAGAAGGGAAGATGACTAATATTGTGAGAATCTTACTCTCATCAGATTTGGCCCAACAAAAGAATATTAGATATATTTGGTTTCATTGAGAAACATCTCTCATTTTATAGAAAGGTGGGAGGGGAAAGGGGAAAAGGGAAATAGGCTATATACAAAGCAAAAGACAAATAGTAGGGGAAAGGTATAAGAAAGCACTAGAGTCTCTAAAGGTGGAGAACTGCTTAAGACAAGTAGTGCTCATAAATAAAATACTGGGGAGGAAAGAAAGGGGAAAAGGAAAAGAAAAGTATAATTCAGGGTTAATAAGATGGCAGGAAATACAGAATTACTAGTTTGAATTGTAAATGTGAATGGGGTGAACTGTCCCATAAAAAGTAAGCAGATAGCAGACTGAATTAAAAGCCAGAATCCTACAATATGTTCAAGAAACTCATTTAAAGCAGAGCAATACATACAGAGTGAAGGCAAAAGGCTGGAGCAGAATCTATTATGCTTCAGGTGAAGTTAAAAAAAAAAAAAAAAAAAAAAAAAAAAAGGACGGGTAGCCATCCTGATCTCAGATCAAGCAAAAGCAAAAAATTATCTAATTAAAAGAGATAAGGAAGGAAATTATATCTTGCTAAAGGGTATCAGAGATAATGAAGAAATATCAATATCAAACATAGATGCACCAAGTGGTATAGCATCTAAATTCCTAAAGGAGAAGTTAAGAGAGTTGTAAGAAGAAATAGATAGCAAAACTATAAAATTGGCAGATCTCAACTTTGCTCTCTCAGAACTAGATAAATCAAACCACAAAATAAATAAGAAAAAAGTTTAAAAACTAGAATAGTGGAAAAACTAGATATGCTAGATCTTTGGAGAAAACTGAATAGAGACAGAAAGGAGTACACTTTCTTCTCAGCAGTTCATGGAATCTATACAAAAATTGACCATATATTAGGACATAAAACCTCAAAATTAAATGTAGAAAAGAAGAAATAATAATTTTTTTTTCAGATCATGAGGTAATAAAAATTACATTCAATAAAAGGCCAGGGGAAAATAGACTAAAAAGAAATTGGAAACTATATAATCTCATCCTAAAGAATAAATGGGTGAAACAGCAAATCATAGACAAAATCAATAATTTCATCCAAGAAAATGACAATAATGAGACAAAATACCAAAATTTGTGAGATGCAGCCAAAGCAGTAATGAGGGGAAATTTTATATCTCTAGGTGCTTACTTCCATAAAATAGAGAAAGAGAAGATCAATAAATTGGGCTTGGAACTGAAAAAAAAATAAAAAAGTAGAAAGAAAAATAAATTAAAAATTCCCAATCAAATACCAAATTTGAAATTCTAAAGATAAAAGGAGAGATTAATAAAATTTAAATGAAAAAATATTTAATTAAAAATAAAACTAAGAGTTGGTTTTATGAAAACAACAACAAAATAGATAAATCTTTAGTTAATTTGCTTAGAAAAAGGAAAGAAAAAAATCAAATTGTTAGTCTCAAAAATGAAAAGGGAGAACTATACACCAATTAAAAAGGAAACTAGAGCAATTATCAGGAGTTGCTTTGCCTAAATTTATGCCAATAAACTTGACAACCTAAGTGAAATGGAGGAGTACCTACAAAAATACAGATTGCCCAAACTAACAGAAGAGGAAATAAATTATTTAAATAGTCCCATTTTAGAAAAAGAAATAGAACAAGTTATTAACCAACTCCCTAAGAAAAAATCCCCAGGACCAAATGGATTTGCATGTGAATTCTACCAAAAATTCAAAGAACATCCAATATTATATAAACTATTTGAAAAAATAGGGAATGAAGCACTCCTACCAAACCAGGTAGGTTGAAAACAGAGAAAGAAAATTATAGACTAATCTCTCTAATGAATATTGATGCAAAAATCTTTTTTTATTATTTTAATATATCTTTTCATTGACAAAACATATGCATGAGTAATTTTTTCATATTAACCCTTGCAAAAACTTCTGTTCCAACTTTTTCTCTTCTTCCCTCCATCCCCTCCCCTAGATGGATGATAGTGCCCTACATGTTAAATATGTTAAAAGTATATGATAAAATTTTAGCAAAGAGATTACAGATAATCATCCCCAGGATAATACACCATGACCAAGTAGGATTTATATCAGTAATGCAAGGCTGGTTCAATATTAGGAAAACTATTAGCATAATTGACATTTCAACAATCAAATTAACAAAAACCATATGATTATCTCAATAGATACAGAAAAAGCATTTGCTAAAATAAAGCACCCATTCCTATTAAAAACGCTAGAGAATACAGAAATAAATGGACTTTTCCTAAAAATACTCAGTAGCATTCACTAAAACCATCAGCAAACATCATAAATAATGGCGACAAACTAGAAGCATTTTCAATAAAATCAGGGGTGAAACAAGGTTGCTCATTATCATCATTGCTATTTAATATTGTATTAGAAATGTTAGTCTTGGCAATAAGAGAAGAAAAGAAGATTAAAGGAATTAGATCAGGTAATGAGGAAAACAAATAATCACTTTTTGCAGATGATATGATAGTGTACTTAGAGAACCCCAGAGAATCAACTAAAAAGCTATTAGAAATAATCCACAACTTTAGCAAAGATGCAAGATGCAAAATAAATCCACATATCATCAGCATACTTATGCATTACTAAAAAAATACAACAGCAAGAGATACAAAAAGAAATCCCATTTAAAATAACTGTTGATAATATAAAATATTTGGGAATTTATCTGTCAAGGGAAAGTCAAGTACTATGTAAACAAAATCACAAAACACTTTCCACCAAAAAAAAAAAAAAAAAAAAAAAAAAAAAGTCAGATCTAAGCAATTGGAAAAATATCAAGTGCTTGTGGACAGATCAAGCAAATAAAATAAAGATGACAATACTCCCTAAACAACTAAACTAATCTATTTACTTAGTACTATACCAATCAAACTCCCAAGAAACTATTTTATTGATCTAGAAAAAAGCAACAAAATTCATCTGGAAGAACAAAATGTCAAAAATTTCAAAGGAATTAATGAAGAGAAAAGCAAATGAAAGTGGTCTAGCTGTCCAGATCTAAAACTATATTATAAAGCAGTGGTCATCAAAACCATTTGGTACTGGCTAATAAATAGAGAAGTTAATCTGTGGAATAGGTTAGGTTCACAGAACAAAATAGCCAATGACTATAACAATCTAATATTTGAGAAACCCAAAGGCCCCAGCTTTTGGGATAAAAATTCACTATTTGCCAAAAACTGCTGAGAAAATTAGAAATTAGTATGGCAGAAAGTAGACATAAACCCACACCTAACTCCATATACTAAGGTTGAAATGGGTTCATGATCTAGACATAAAGAATGATAATATAAACAAATTAGAAAAATATAGGACAGTTTACCTCTCAGATTTGTGGAGGAGGAAGGAATGTATGACCACTATTGATCAGTAGGATAGAAAAACTGTGAGCCATTCTTAGAGGACTACATTATTCTTAGATGAAATAAGACAATAACAATTGGTGTACATGGAAAACTGAGTGGCAAAACCAATTGTATTTTGTTCCTGTATTAGTATTTATTGTCTTGCAAAGTTAACTAATTTATCAATAATCTGTATAACATTCATTTGAGTATAGCTGAATGGGAAGGAGACTGAGACATGTTTATTGCCTAGCTCACTAAAGATTAATTTCTTGAGTCATTCTGAGTACCTGGAAATAGTATGCACATATACAATTAAAGTAGTTTTAGGTGAAATAAAGAGATGATTCGGTGGTCTTTTTATAAACAGTTTCACTTTCCTGACTGCACACGTGAAAAAAAATAATAATGGTAATTATTCTATTTCACAAAAAAAAATGTTACAATTAATGAGATCATACCTTTAATTTCTATCACATAAAATCAAGTTCTTCTTACCCATAATTAACACACCTGTGGTTAAGAAAAGAAGCACATTATCAAACAATGACTAATTATTCCAGTTAACATAAAATATACAAGTGCTGATTTTTTTTAGTTTTAACATTTTTCTAGAAGCACTAGATTCCATTCAAATCTCTCAAGACGAGATCTAAGAATCATTTTTTAAAAATATTTAAAAATATATGTGGATAAATAACTCCAGTCCCTCTTTCTTCTTCCAGTGGAGCTACCTGTCATTTCCCAGTTAACATCATCAAAGACCATGAAATGCCTTTGCAGCATCTCACTGACTATCATTATTTGCCTTGATTCATCCCAGCAAGAAAACAAGAACCATCTCCTTATATCATTCTCAAGTGGTTTTAAAAGCTCTTTAAACAACTCAGCATATTCATGACTTTCTATTTATAAATTATACTCATTGAAAGGACAAAAATGATAAATAAATAGAACTCAGAAACTTGCTCTGAAAGATACTTACTTTTCTCATTTCCAAAATGAACATAAAAAATAGTTTTCCATTTGTAACTGAGCTGGTCAGACTGAAAAAAAACATTTTAATTTTAATTTTTTTCTGAATTCATAAGCTATAGGGAAAATTCATTAGAATGTAAGATGATTAAGGGAAAAAAATATGAGAAACTACTATTTCTTCACAATGTTTGTTTTATTTTATTTTTTATCCCTCCTCACACACCATCTGCATTAATGTCTCTTTTCTGACAAGGAATGACACATAGAGGTAACATGAGGGTCTCACTAGTAGAACACAAGATCTAACAGGTCCTAGCCAGCTGGAATTGTTTCAAGTATTGTTGGGAGAAGAATAACACGGCCAGATTTACACAAGCAAGTATATGACCACAGGGTTGTTTTTCCAAATTCCCCACTAAAACTCAGGAAGTCCACCTATAAAAAGATGTTGAAGAGTTGGGATCTGAATTAGTGAAGGAAGCAACCACAGTGTGAGAATAACAAGTCTTTTGCAAAATTATTTGAAGTAAATCTAATTAAGGAGGCAGTGCAGTTCAATGGGTAAAGAACTTGTCATATGTTTGAGAGACTTAGATTCAAACCCTGCTGCTGATGCTCACTAGGTGTGTGATTTTTGAAGCTGACCTTTCTGAAATTAGAGAATTGATTAGATAGCCTCAGAAGTGCCTTTCAGCTCTAGGTCTATGATGTAAGTCTATCTATATGTAGAATTAAAGAAAACTTTATTTTATTTAATATCCTACCTCCACCAAAAAACCAAAATTAATGAATAAAATTTGGTCAATATTTACCAGTTTAAGCTCACATTTCTATTACATAATTTTAAAGTATAGCTGTATTTATGTGCTGGATACTAAGTTGCTTAGGACACAACTCACTCTGCAAAGTATATGAATAAACAGGGCTTATTTATTTTTTCTTTTTTTCCCCTTGGAATATCAATACTGAAAGAACCCTGCAGCAGGCCACTAATACTTAAATGGCAGTGAAGGTGAATAAGCGGTGTTTGTACAAATAGGGTGTGCCACATATACATCTATTTATCTTAAGAGGTAAAATAAAAGTACATGTTTTGGAGAACTCATTGAAGGCTGTTTCAATGATTTGTGAATAGAGATCATGACAAGTTGGATGAATTATGATCCTTCCTGAAACACCAAAGGAATTATTTACTATTTAAATAATACATAGTATGGTTAAATAAAAAATATTTCTTTTGATTGCTTGGTAGACACCAAGATTATGTGTTATGAGTCATCCCAATGATAAAGAGCAAAGATACTCTATACAGTAATATCCAGCTTTATTCAAACACTTATCATGAGGATGTGGTATGGGAAGAGAGCTTTTTTGGTGCCAGAACCACTTTTTCCTAGTATTTTGGCCTACTTAGGCCACACCTTTCCCTAATATTCTCTCATGTTTATTTTCTGTATTAAACACTTTGGCACTTAATCATGTTCTTTGATTTTTCTTGTTTCTTGCAGAGATTGTAAAGCTAAGTTTACGTGTCCATATATGATTATGTTTTGCTGTTTCCCATAATTCCTGCACTATGTTTGATGTGTAATATTGTAGGAAATAATTATTGAACTGAATACCTGTTATTGTAATAAACTGAAATTTAGCACCTTTTTATTTTGTGAGCTTTGATTAAAAGTAGACTTTTTAATAATTGTTTATGATTTCTTTTTAACAATAGCAAAAAAGGAATTTCCTTTTTTATTATTTTCAGCTATGATTCTTGACATTGTTGAGCCATTTAGTTCTTTAAAATTTCTTCTTCAAACTCAGGAACCCTAAATTCAGCAAACTGAGTACTTTGATGTTCAGTAGATTTCAGTAATCTCTCTGTTGTGAACCAACCTCCCCAAGTATATATCAAAACTCAGACCAAATGGAAAATCCTATATGCTTCTCATCCATGTCTTCTAATAAGTTCTCCATAGAAGATCTGCCCAAAAAACTAAAGGCCTTCCTCTAGATCCCATTATATTTCATAGTTATCAAAGCAACATTTAATAATCTATTCCTTTTGCCTTAGTCCAACTTTTTTCCCCTGAGGCAATTGGGGCTAAGGTCACACAGCCAGAAAGTTCATTTTTTTTTTTCTGTTCATATATACCATTAACAATTCCTGCCTAAGAATACTGAATTCCTTTTATCCAGCAAATATGGTACTGAAATCTAACCCAAGAAGAACCAAAATGGAGAAAGAAAATTATAGACCAATTTCTGTAATGAATATTGATGCAAAAAATTAAGTAAATCATCTGAAGGTATTTTAAAGTCCAACAATAAGAAATAAAAAGAGGAATTTCGTTTAAAATACCTGCAGATGAAATGTACAAAAGACTGGCTCCCTCATCCCTGGGTCAAGGGGACTCAGGCTTATAGGAAAATGTTGCTTAAAATAATTAAGTGAGGTTTTTTTTTTGTTTGTTTGTTTTGTTTTGTTTTTAATGTTCAGACAGAATGTTTGCCTAACAATGTCTGATAACCCTCATCTATGTCAACATTTGCCCTTCATCTTGTAAGGTCCCCTGCATCCCCCTATTAATGTGAGAAGTTAAGTCACTGTTGTAACTGCACGGCAGAACAAGAATTGCTTATAAACTTGTCTCGACTTGGGTTCAGGACTGAAAATCCAGAGATCCATCCTGGCCGGTAAATAATCTGCTCTCTGAATTCAATCACCCTGGCTATCTAAGGTGATTTTTATTGCCTGGGCTATTTCACAGACAAAAATAATTGGAAGTCAATATGCCAAGACAAATGCAAAAACTGTATGAACACATTTACAAAATGCTTTTCACATAAAGTTAGATCTAAATAAATAGAAAAAAATTAATTCATGGGGGCACCAGATAAAATAATTAAAATGGCAGTTTTACCGAAATTAATCTATTTATTCAGTACCCTTCCAATCAAATTATCAAAAAATCATTTTATAGAGTTAAAAAAATAATGAAAAAATTCATATGGAAGAACAAAAAGTCAAGGATATCAAGGGAGTCGATGAAGAAAATATAAAAGGAAGGTGGTATAGCTGTACTAGATCTAAAACTGTATTATAAACTGTATATAATTATCAAAACAATCTAGTACTAACTAAGAAATAAAGTGGTGGATCAATAGAATGGAGTAGGCATGCAAGACACAGTGGTAAATGACTATAATAATCTAATATGTGATAAATCCCAAAGATCTGTTTTTGGAACAAAAATTCATTATTACTCAAAAAAAGTGCTGGGAAAATTGGAAAACAGTATGGCAAAAATAAAACTTAGGCCAATATCTCACATTGTTTGTAAGAATAAAATGGTTACATAATTTATACATAAAAGATCATGCCATAAGAAAATTAGGAGAACATGAAATATTTATGTGTCAGATTTGTGGATAAGGGAAGAATTTAGGCAGAGAAAATGTAGAGAGCAGTACAAAATATAAAATAGATAATTTTGATAATACAAAATTTAAAAGGTTTTGCACAAATAAAACCAATGCAATCTTCAGTCAGTAAGATTTATTAAGCACCTATTATGTGCTAGGCAATATGCTAAGTATAGATGATACAAAGAAAATTAAGAAAGTCATAGTCTCATTGCAGAGACAACATAAAGAACTAGGGACAGAATATATTAAAAAAAAAAAAGTTAATGGGACAAGGAACTGGAAGTAAAGGGATTGAGAAAGATTTACTATGGAAGGTGGAATTTTATCTTCAATTTCAAGGAAGTCAGAAAAACCACCAGGCAAAAATGAAGAAAGAAAACATTTTAGGCATGGGACAAGAATTAGAAATACCCAGAGTCAAGAGATGCCTGTGCCTGTATACAGCAGAAAATGGGGGAAAGAAGGGAGATTTTGCACTTTACTGTATGACCCTATCCTTTATAATCCAAATATCATTCTCTTTAGCAAATAAAAAGATGCAAAATGAATTTTTGTCTCTGCTATCCATTATCACCATACCACTAATGCATAAAAGTTCTCCTAACCCCTCTAATACTCTTCTTTTTCCTCATATAATTGACATTTTGTCTGATATTATTTTTCAAATACATATGATTTTTATCTAGTGTCATATGGAAACATTTGATTCAAATAATTTCATTAAACAAATCTTTGGCTAATCCCCACTCTATCAATTAAAAATTAAAAACATTCACTTACATCATTTTTATAAAAAATTAAATCAATTGGATAAGCACACATTCTTTCACATTAATAATATCGTTCTTAGGCTTCTGCATTGCTTTGTCTTTCAATATTTAAGAAATGTCTTGACTCCTTTGAAAGCAAATCATCTTATGAGAATTCAAATATGTTTATGTTTACCTATACTTAGTCTAGCTAACCCAAACCAATGACTGAAACAGCCATTCATGACAAGAAGTAAAGATAGTGTCTGTATTACACTACTTCCTGCTTCAGTCAATAGTTTCATAAAAAAATTAAAAGTCTACAAACGAATGCTATAGTCCTTGGAGATTCAATTTAAGAACCCTCTTTTTGATTTGTCTTATAATGGAGCTTTGCCCCAATATATCAGGACTGTTTTATTCTGAAAATCAATTGTCTCTGAAAAAGTATGAATGATGTGTGAGGTATAAATTTCTTGTACCCTTGAAAATATTTTGCATAGACTTAAGATTTTTAACAAATGATCTCAGGAATATTTTCTTATTTCCAATTATAAATTTTCTAGTAGCAAGAAGGACATTAATATAAAATTACTGATCTTTCAGAGATATCTAAATTCAGGGTACATTTCCATATAATTGCCTGGGATCTTTGAACATTCATGTGCTGCCTCAATTGGAGATCTTCAGTAATAGAATAGGTGCATTTCAAAGAATTTTATAAATGCAAATTTCTATATTTTGGAGATTGTCCATGGAATAAAATCAACATGCCACTTTACAAGTGCTATAATCATTACAAGCAATACATTTGGGGATACTGAAACAATATTAAATATTAGTCATTCTTTTTTTCCAAGAAAAAAATTAAAATAAAAAGGATAGTTTTTCTGTCTATGAATAAGCTACCATAAATTATTGTCATTATTTCCAAAAAATAGCAGGAAAATAGATGGAGCTTTTTTTAGTGTCAGTGGTTCACCATTGATATGCATGTATATATTGATGTTTATGCATGAAAATTAAAAGTTTGACAGTTTCATATAATTATGTAATGTTCCTGTGTTTAAAGTTGCCAATATAATATTTTTCTACCTACTGAAGCTCTGCATTCTGTCTGTTATTCTAAGTTCAATAATTATTCTTGGAAACAAGCCAAGTTCAGGGTTTCATCTTTCCTTATATAATGTCTGATGGGCTTTAAGATAGGCTTCTGTATTTTTCTTGTTACTCCCTATAGCACTGGTTTTCAATGACTCTTGTTCCAAAAATCTCTTTCAACACAAAAATTGTACTTTGAGGAAATTTAATATACTCTTTATAATACTATACAATTGTTTACTACTTGAACCAATAAATAATTTTCATTAAGACATCCTTGAACCATCATCACAAACATCCAGGAGCTGATGATCCACTAAATTGGAATTACAAGTCTATATGCATATGGATGGACATACACACACACACGTAAACATATATAAAGAAAAGGAGTTATATACATATTTATGCATGTATATGTACATACATGATAAATTTGGAATCCAGATATTAAACTGAAGTAGAGGATTCCTAGTGTAGCTGTTCCCTAAATTGATGTCAGGAATACTGAAAGTTTCCTCTACTTGTCCAACATCACACATAGCATATGACAGATGAAGAACTTAACTTCAGGTATTTCTGGCTCTAAAGCCAATTTGGTACAGTAAAAAGACTTTTAATTCTTGAATCAAAAGACTTTATTAAAATTCTAGAATTATAAATACTTGTGTGGACTTATTTAATCGTTTTGGATGTTATTTTCCTCATATGTAATACAAGGATTATATGACCTTTCCCAGATCTAAATATATGATCCTTCTAGGAAACTAGATGCATTTCTTCAATCAATGATTATAGCCTAAGATATCTCAAATAATTTCTTAAATCTTCTTTTCCCCTCTTTCAAAATGAATATAGATCTTATTCAAAAAATTGCATTGTGAGAAAGAGTAACTATTAAAGAGAAAAAGAAAAGGAGGAGGGGAAGTCATGACAAAATATTGCATATGGGAATCACAGACTTTCCCAGAGGAGTTCTGATTTTCTTGACTTTTAATAATCCTAGTTTATCTTTGGGATTTCTATGCATTTTTTATTAATATTTGCTTGTTTTAGAATCTGTATTTTTTTTTCTAATTTCTTTTAGTAAAAGTTTTTTGAAATGTAACTTTTTCATGTTTTCAAAAGAAAACTAAATCTCAATATTAATATTAAGGAGTTAACATGTGTACATTTTCCAAGGCTCCTTGAGTAGGTGCTAAATAAATTAGAAAATCCCTTGAGGGAAATGTCCCAGGGCTAGTCATTGACACAAATTAAAAATACATTTAATACTGACTTACAGTGACCTCTGAAAGCATAAACCCACTGCATTGACTATGACTAAACCTTTATGGAATGTTCTACCAGCACTATGGCTAGATGACTCCCTGGGCTCACTCTGAGAAATGGATATTATAACTATGCCCAAAGGGACTCCAATATGTAAATTACTATTACTCTGGAGATGCTGATAAAGAGAGGAATCTGGAACTCTTGAGTATCATACATTATTAAGATGCTTCAGAAGGAGCAAATTGTAATATAACTATTACAATTCTGTCTGGGAAAACCAGTCTGGGCCTTGAAGAAAGCTAATGCATTCCAAGATTATGTACAGTTTATCACTTCAACTGGAATTAGATTACCTCAAAATCAAGGATATGTGAATTAGCCATTGAAGTGCAACCAATGAGCTCTTCAGAAAGATTGGTTAATCTCATCATTAATATGGGAGAATGGATGCCTGGAATCTGATCCCTACCAAGAAAAGAACCAATCCTTTTTTTGTCCAAAAGCTACCATCTAATGATAAAATCTTATAAACTAATGAAAAGCAAAAGGATTAGGAGGCGTTTGACTATAATTCTCCTTGGACTTATTTTCCTAAAACTCATAGAACTGAATCTCATTTGGACTGAGGAGAGGTTATAAGGCTGTTCACAGAAAGTTTCAGGTAACCATTAAAACTGAATAATTTAATGAGAAAAATTCAAAGAAATATACATTGATAAATACTAAGAGAATTAAGTCTCTGTAGTCTGCAGGAAAAGGATTTTCTAGTTTGCAATACTTTACCCCTCCCATCTCATTACTTCTTGGCTTCCCTCAAGTTCCAAATAAAATCCTTCCTTTTTCAGGAAACCTTATCCAATCTCTCTTAATTTTAGTGTTTTCCCTCTGTTAATTAATTTCTATTTATTACAGGGCAAATAGAAATCGGAGGCAACAAGCAATGTAAAACATACACACACACACACACACACACACACACACACACACACACACACATTGCTTGTTGCCTCCATTAGATTGCAAGTGCTTCAAAAATGAGGGCTATGCTTTGCTCCTGTTATAATCCCAGTGTTTTGCAGAATGCCAAATTCATGGAAGGCACTAAATAAATGTTTATCTACTAATAGAGATATATCATAGCATATTCAAAATTTTCAAGAGAGATCATGGATGCTAGTAAAAAGCTAGATACAGTGATACTGGTGTGCCCAAACCCTGAAGACTTTTTTTTCAAGCTTATTTGATTTGATTGAAACATTCCAATATCTCTTCAAAGTGCTTGTCAAATACTTTGAGTAGCAGCAAGGATCTAGTAATTAAACACTCAACCCATTCTTCCTCCTCTAGAGATGATGATAAGAATATAGAAGTCAGTGTTGGCAAGGATACATAGAAAGGGTTGGCTGCAAATTCAATATTTGAACAATTCAGTTGTTCCCTTAGCCATCAATATTCTTGATACATGTATGTGTTATTTTTGATACTCAGCCTAGAATGTTTACAGTGTATGAGTTAGACTTGAGGGTGAGTCTAAAGAAGTCTAAATACTATTTACATCCCTGAGAGCTGATTATTTCAAGAAAAGACTCAAAAGATTTGATCTCTTTGACATAAAAAGGCTAAGGAAGCAATTTGAAAAAACCTCAATGACATTTTTACAAGGTCTCACACTTCTTGGAGAAGCAGCACCTAGTGAATAAAGTTCTGACCTCAGAGCCAGGAATACTGACACACAATGGCTGTGTGAATCTGAGCAACTCACTTAATCTAAAGTCACAACAACTCTGTTAGTAAATACAGTAATAATATCATCTAGCATACATATAGTCTTTAAAGTCTGCAAACACCTCACAAATACAATCTCATTTTATTGTCACAATAGCCAGGTAGGTAAGTGCTATTATTATCCACATTTTACAGATGAGGAAATTGATGTTGAAAGAGGATTTACCCAGGTTCATCCAGCAAGTTTCTAAGCTATATTTGAACCCAAAACATCCTGATATCAAAGTACAATGTTTTATCCATTGAACTGGCAGCCTTAACTGGTAGAGAAAGCTTTCTCACCTGAAAGTTCTCTAGATCTATGTAATCCTGGATCTATTTCCTATCCTAACAGTGATTAGGCATTTATTCTTAGTAGTGGATTGAGAGTTGGGAAATGTAGAATGCATGGAGATAATCAAATATTAAATAAGTGAACTAAGATAATTACACATGACATAAGTTCAGAATGTACTAGATTACTTGATAGGTGATCAGTGGTTCTCAATATTATTTTTTCATTAATAAAGATGAGAGGATTATCTTCATTTATCCAAGGAGCGACTATCAATTTAAATCCATAACAAATAATTTGAGAAACTCCAAATCCTTTTCAAGGGCCCAAGGGGAAAATGTCAGGCAACAGGATGTACTAAATGTCAGTAGTCTAGCTAGAAGAATGGATTGTGTTTAAGAAGGTGCTAGAAAAACATAAAGGGAGATAAATAGAATTTGTTAAATAGATAAAGATTAGATATTTCTTGTCTAAGGCTGTCCACTGAAAAATGTCAGTTATACCAAATATTTGCTAAGTATATGGGCTGCAGTAAAGCAAGAAGGAAAGAGTAATGCTTTTTTAAAAAAAACAAGTAGGGACAGCTAATCACAGTGGATAAAGCACCAGCCCTGAATTCAGGAGGATTTGAGTTCAAATTTGACCTCAGATACTTTAACACTTTCTAGCTGTGTGACCCTGGGCAAGTCACTTAACCCTAAATACCTCAGGGGAAAACAAAACAAACAAAGAAACAAACAACAACCACAACAACAACAAAAAGAAAAACAGAAGTAATTAGTATCCATGTCCAAAGAGTTGCCATAGACTTTTCTGAAGTGAGGTGGTTTGTATTAGAGATTTATGGGGAAACATAGAGTTTCTTTTGGGTGGAATCTCAAACAGAAGTGGAGAAGTAAAATTTAGAGATGGCATAGAAAAAGAGAGTCATGTGGAACTGATTTCTTATACTAGTATGAAAAACATAACCAAACCTTCAATCAGTCAGTCAAGAAAACATTTGTTAATCACTTACTCTATTTATTATATTCCAGAAATTGTCCTGGGATTATTGGGTTTCCCATCTTTCCCAAATAAACACATATTGATATTGGCTTTTATTAATACAAGTGAATCCTTTGTCATGAATTTATGTCACAGAAAAGCCTGTGAGCAATTTTGTATCCAAAAAACAAATAAGCAAACAAACAAACAAACAAAAAAAAAACAAACAAACAAACAAACAAAAAAAAAAAAAACCTGGCTATTAGAACCCTAAAGTTTACATTTACTTTTTTTGCCTTTTGCTACCTGGTTTTACTTTTTAAAATCATACCAGAAAAAAAAAAGATCTACCTCAATTTTTCTTTTAAACTACCCAATTACTAATGATAGTCTTAGGCATATGGTTTACATTTCCATACATAAAAATATAAATAGTTTGTTATTCTTGACCTCCTTGAAATTTAATGTTACTTGATATTACTTTTGGCTCTCATATGTCAAATTTTCTATTAAGTTCAGAGTTTTGTTTTGTTTTTCGGCAACAAAATATGGAATATGGATATTTAATTAAATATCCTTTTTTTTCATTCATAATAATGCTTAATTTAATAATTATTTTTGTTACAACCCTAGTTCTTTTGATCTTTGATATATAGTATTCCAAGACCTGTCGTCTGTTTTTGTAATCTCTGATGGTCTTGTATAATTGTAATTTGTGACTTCAACAAATTTCAATTGTCTTCTTGTTGCTTGTAAAATTTTATTTTTGATTTAGGGGGCTCTAAAATTTAGCAATGATGTTCCTGTGGATTTTCTTTATACGTTGTCTTTCAGAAGGTGATCAGTGGAGTTTTTCAATTTTCTCCTCTTCTAGCATTTCAGGAGAATTTTCATTAATTATTTCTTGTATTCTTGTATCAAGATTCTCTTTTGTTCATAGTTTTCAGGTAGCCCAATTATTCTTATATTTTTCCTTTTTGATCCGTTCTGCAAATCTGTTGTTTTCCTTATATTTCACATTCTCTTAAATCTTTTCACTAAATATATATATTTTTTATTATTTCTTGGTCTCTTGAACTTTGATGGTGTCTCTTTGTCCAAATCCAACTTTCAAAGAGTCATTTTCTTCTTTAACACTTGGATCTTTTTTTCCATTTGATTGACTTTCTCTTCATCTTCTTGTTTTTCTTGGATTGTTCTTTTTATGTTTTTGTTTTAGTTTTTCCTCCATCTCATTTGATTTTTGAAGTATTCTTTGAGTTCTTTGGTGAATCATTTTGGGGCAGGTAATTATTTGATGTTACTCTTGGAATAGGATAGGCTTTTTTTTTTTTTTTTTTTTTTTTTTGCTTTGGTATGGAATCTTCCTTTGAAGATGAACCTTGGTCTTCTTCCCTATGCCCAGAGTAACTTTCTGTTTTGAGTTCTTTCTTCTTGGCCTGCTCATTTTTTTTTTTTTTTTTAATAAGAACTTGTTAATTTAATCACTTAAAGTCTTGTCGTTTGGCCTCAGGTCTTTTTTTTGTTTTTTTTTAATTTCCTCCCTCTGTCCTGGAATCCCAAACCAAGAATTCTACCCTCTTTTAAATTCCTGATAAAATGCATTCCTGCTCTACTCCTTCTGAACTCACCCAACGTGTGCTGGTTCCTTCTCACCTAGAGCTGTCTAAGCAGCACATCAGGCATTTCTTATCAGCAAAGGTTCCCTCAATCTTCTCCTACTCAAACACCTACTTCCCTACGTTTTCTGGGAAGTGAAAGTTTCCATGGCTGGGATGAGGCTACATCCTAACCCAGGTGATCTCAGAACTCCGGGTTTATTGTTTCAATGAAAATAGCCTAGAGGTGTTCATAATTCACAAAGTCCAAACCTCTATCCTATTATTATTCTTCAGATCTTTTCTGATTGTCCCTGTAGGACCAATTTTGTCCCAAGCCCCTCTATATTTGTCCTGAGGAGCAGCTTTGCCTCATCTGTGGGTTAAATCTGAAAAGCTTGGAATTTTCTGACCTATTCTGCCATCTTCCCAGAATCCTCCAACTATTTTGTGCTTCTGTGTGGGACAGATGCTACCCCCTTTCTCCAAATTAATAGATTCTTTATCAGGACCACTCCTGATTCTATCTTGCTGACTTCTCCCACTAATAATAATTGCAAGCCACAATCATCTGGTTCATGAACACTTAATATGAAAAAAAATCTATCTTACTATATTAATTATTCTTCAACTATCCCTAATTAATCAAAGATATCTACAGGTACAAAGAGAAAGCATTTATTTAATCCCTGCAGGGAGAGGCCCAGATACATGCTTTGGAACCATCCCAACTCCCACCATGTACTTGTGAACCTGAGCAGCCAAAAGTACAACACCTGGTTAAACAGGAAAAGACCAAAGCCTTTTTGTTGGATAGACTAAAAAGAGATAACCAATGGGCACCAATGTTGTCTGCTTCCCACAGGTCATGTCACTTCCTATAATGTTTCAGTTCCTGTCTGACCTTTTAGAAATCATGTGACTTCCCAGGGTACTTCTTGGACCCAGAGTCCAAGGCCTGATCTCCCAGTTCTGAGAATAGGGATTATGTAACTTAGTCTCAAGGCTGAGAAATACTTCATCCAATCAGTCCCATTCAGCACTATGCCTCAGACTTTACAAATATATCAAAACAACTCTCTGAGGTACATGCTATTATCTTCTTTTGTAAGTTCAGAAAACTGAGGTAGAAAAAGGTTAACTAACTTGCCCACAATCACACAACTAGTAAATAAGAGAGTAGATTTGGAATCAGCTTTTCCACACTCCTAGCTTATAGCTTTATCCACCATAAATCAAAAGTTATGCTATATTCCCTTGTTCTATAACCTAAAAAGTAATTAGTATGGCAGAAACTAAGCATGGACCCACACTTAATATCACATACTAAGATAAGATCAAAATGGGTCCATGATTTAGGCATAAAGAACGAGATCATAAATAAATTAGAGGAACATAGGATAGTTTACCTCTCAGAATTGTGGAGGAGGAAGGACTTTGTGACCAAAGTACTGGAGATCATTATTGATCACAAAATAGAAAATTTTGATTACATCAAATTAAAAAGCTTTTGTACAAACAAAACTAATGCAAACAAGATTAGAAGGGAAGTAACAAATTGGGAAAACATTTTTACAGGTAAAGGTTCTGATAAAGGCCTCATCTCCAAAATATACAGAGAATTGACTTTAATTTATAAGAAATCAAGCCATTCTCCAGTTGACAAATGGTCAAAGGATATGAACAGACAATTCTCAGATGATGAAATTGAAACTATTTCCAGTCATAGGAAAGAATGTTCCAAATCACTATTGATCAAAGAAATGCAAATTAAGACAACTCTGAGATACCACTACACACCTGTCAGATTGGCTAAGATGACAGGAACAAATAATGATGAATGTTGGAGGGGATGTGGGAAAACTGGGACATTGATACATTGTTGGTGGAGTTGTGAAAGAATCCAACCATTCTGGAGAGCAATTTGGAACTATGCCCAAAAAGTTATCAAACTGTGCATCCCCTTTGATCCAGCAGTGCTACTACTGGGTTTATATCCCAAGGAAATACTAAAGAAGGGAAAGGGCCCTGTATGTGCCAAAATCTTTGTGGCAGCCCTTTTTGTATTGGCTAGAAACTGGAAAATGAATGGATGTCCATCAATTGGAGACTGGTTGGGTAAATTATGGTATATGAATGTTATGGAATATTATTGTTCTGTAAGAAATGACCAACTGGAGGAATACAGAGAGGCTTGGAGAGACTTACATCAACTGATGCTGAGTGAAATAACACATCATTATACACGTCAACAACCATACTGTATGAGGATGTATTCTGATGGAAGTGGATATCTTCAACATCGAGAAGAGCTAATCCAATTCCAATTGATCAATGATGGACAGAATCAGCTACACCCAGAGAAGAAACACTGGGAAATGAGTGTAAACTGTGAGCATTTTTTGTTTTTCTCCCCAGGTTATTTTTACCTTCCTAATGCAATTCTTCCTTTGCAACAACAACAACAGCAACAACAAAATTCAGTTCTGCACATATATATTGTATCTAGGATATACTATAAGATATTTAATATGTATGGGAATGCCTGCCATCTAGGGGAGGGGGTGGAGGGAAGGAAGGGAAAATTCGGAACAGAAGGGAGTACAAGGGATAATGTTTAAAAAATTACCTATGCATATGTACTGCCAAAAAACGTTATAATTATAAAATTAATTTAAAAAAAGTATCAAGATGAACTCTTATTAGGCACAGATTGGCAGCTATACCTGTTACCTATGCATTAGTGTACAATAATAATATGGAGTCAAGTAGGTACACTAGTGGCCTAAGTATTCCATCTCCTTCTTGGCATAGCTGTTTCCTGAGGAAAGGTCACTTAGGGACAGTCCAAATCTTTCATCTGCCCCAAAGCAACCACTTCTTTCCATACAAGCATAAGACATTTTCTTCTTCCTTCTGCCAGCCCAATCTCCCAACTGGTATGTAGAGAACCTCCAGTACCAAAAACAATTACTTCTTTGACTTCAGATCTTCCATCTCTAGCTATACCTGTCCTTTAAAGGATTAGTACCTTGGGCTCAACAATGAGTAGTATTCTTACCCCTGGTCAGACCATTCATGTCCTACCCACTTTGAATACCTGTAAGTCATCATCCAATGCCCTTTCAATAATTGCCACAATTCAATTGCTCACTTACACCCCTTAATCCTCCTCCCCTAAAATGTCATCCGAAAACCATCCAGCCCTTCAATTGAGTGTTCTGGAATTCCTGCACACAATGTAAGACAACAAAATCCCTTTGTTTTAAATTTATTCCTTTTCTATTCTTTTCTTCTATTAGTTCTTATCTGAACCTGGCTCTTCTGCCCTGACACAGGCTCCCTCAGCTCAGCATGCTGCTTTTCAGTACTTGCTAAACCTCCCTTCATTCTCTTAGGCTAAATGGTCAAGGAGGGGAGGGAATAGGAATAGTCCTTGCTCAGATAATCGTATAAATATGTATGCCTATATTGGATTTACCATGTTTAACATATATTAGATTACTTATCATTTAAGGGAGGTGGTTGAGTAAGGGGGAGGAATTGGAACACAAGGTTTTGCAAGGGTCAATGGTGAAAAGTTATCCTTGCATATGTTTTGAAAATAAAAAGCTTCAATAAAAAAGATAGTTGAAATAACCATTAAAAAAAAAAAAAAGAAAAAGAAAAAAGCGATAGTCCTTGCTCCCTATTGCCACTTCCAGATTCTTCTCCTTCTTCTTTCACTCATTAATCTCCCTTTGATGTTTATTCTATCCCTATCTGCCACCCAATCAAATTCCCTTTAGATGTTCCCTAAAGACCCACAGAATATCCAGACACTCTCCCGTCTTCTTCAATGAGTTTGATACCTAATGTACAACTTTTTTCTCCTCACCAACTCCTACCCATACACTAGGGGACTGATTGACTGTAATATACTAATTTTGTCTCAAGTATCCTGAATACTAAGTTTCTCAGTTACTATTTTAGAAATGACAAGGGGAGTCCTGAAAGTCTCTCTCTCTCTCTCTCTCTCTCTCTCTCTCTCTCTCTCTCTCTCTCTCTCTCTCTCTCTCTCTCTCTCTCTCATCCCTCAGAGAAGCTCTCCCCAGAGAGATCCTCCCCAGGGAATTAAGATAAAGTAGTTTTATTCTGTTATCTGGGTGGGACTAGTTGAGTCCAGGACCACTCCTACTTAGCCCAAGCTGGAGATCTAAATTTCTATCCAATTCTATTGAGTTGGAGATTAGTTCAGGGACTCTCATTCAATTCGAAGATTCTTTATTCTGATTTCAACTCAATCTGCTCCCAACCTCCCATATAAGGGCCAAGAGCTACCCATATAATAAGCTTCCATAATCTCAATTCCTTGCAGAGGACCTAATCATGCCAAGGAACCTCTCTCTCTCCTTGGCATAGCTGCAACCCTCTGCCCACTGAAAAGACATTCTCTTTTCAGCATTACTCTCTCTTTATCTCTCTCACCTATTTACCTAATAGGACCTTACCCCTCTTTACCTCTCTATTGAGATTTCTCTGCTAAAAACTTTTCTTTCTCTGTTTAATCTTCTAACAGAGGGGTCTCTGATAGACCTTTACTTCTCTGTTGGGACCTTGCTACTAAGGAAGTCAGCCTGAAATAACTGACTTCCCAGTGCCAATAAAAACTTCTTTTGCCAGTCTAACTTTTCAGGTTTGAAAATTAATTTACGAAGGACCTGCACCGACCAGAAGGGGATTCCCACAACTCCCTGCCCTGCACTGAACCTCATCAGTTTTGGCTCCCTGTGTGGGAATTGAGGGGAGCCAAACCTCATCAGCATGATCTACTCCTCCTTTCCACCTCAGCCACATACAAAAATGTCAACCCCTCAGTCTGACCATCACCCACAAATGTGCCACCTCCATGCACAAGAATTCTGAAATTCCCTTCTCCAACCACAATATATTGGCCTTTAATTTTTCCCTCTATCTTCCTTACACTTTTTCTCTACCAGGATGACCTCAATCCTTGAACCCTAAATTTTGTTTCAGATCATCATTCTAGCACCAGCTGTTCTCTTCAGTTTGACTTCTTGGTGAAACAATTCGACTTTGTACTGTCCTCTTTTGTAAAATTCCTCAGCCCCTCATCATACCTCTGATTTTACCCAGACAACCTCAGTCTTGGATCACTTCTACAATTTGTCACCTTCATAGTTACATAGTTATACTAGGTAACCTGAACTGGGCCTTAACTGCAGCGAGGAAATCCTACTATGCATCCCTTATTAACTCATTTTCCCACTTTCCCTGGTGCCCTTTCTAACTGTTTTATCCCTCCCCAAGCCTCCTGTGGCTCCTTCTCTCCTGCCTCTATTAACTAAGAACCTTGCCTCATATTGTAGGTAAAAAATTGAGGCCATTCACTATGAACTTCCTCTTCTTACTCAAGTGCCTTTAGTTACTTTCTCCTTTCATTTTCTCATGATGATATGGACTTTCCCCAATCCTATGTTTCATGAAGGAGACACTCCATCTCTCAATTCCAGATATTCCCTCTGGCTACCTTCCATTCCTGGAAAATTTTTTACCCACATTTCTACTACTTATTTACCTGGTTTATGTTCCAATTAAAATCTCACCTTCAAAGTCTTCACCAATCCTTCCATTGTCTTGGCTTTGTCAATTATTTCCTATTTATTCTGTATCTAGCTAGGAAGTGCTAGACACACACACACACACACACACACACACACACACACACACACACACACATATTTATACATTTGGTCTCTCCATTAGATTATAATTTTGACATAAGAGACTAGTTTTTACCTCTTTTTATATCTCCAGGGTTTAACACAGTACCTAGCACATAATAAGTACTTTTTAAAAAATCATTTTGGAATTAAATGGAAAAATGCCTCATCCAATGTATTAGAAACCATGGGGATTAATAGAGAGTGAAGGTGATCTACCAAGAAAACCAAGACTTCAGAAACAAGAACAGAGAGCAAAGAGTTTAGAACTTTTCCCATTAAGTGTAAATAGATTTAAACTACTTAGCCCTAAATTCAGTATGAATAGTAATAGCAAAAGACTCAGTTGCAAGATTCTGGCATAAAAATCCTACTGGTAACTAAATGAAAGGAATTTTAAAAAATTAAATTTAGCTTACCTGAAAACAAACTATAGTCATAGAAGTATTGGAAACTGTAATTAATCAATAGAGCATTACATAAAATAGGAAGAAATCCAATGCAAATAATGCTACCTAAAATCTCAGCTGGAGGTCTTTCAGTTTATAAAATATCAAATAAAAACAATCAGCCCTTGACACAGATAACACATTGCAATCATTTGGTTTCCCAAAAAGGAAATAGTTTAATCACCAAGTTAGCAAGAAGCATGAGAACAAAGGAGATATAAGGAAATAGATATAGTTATAGACTCACCTATAAATTAAAGAGAGTCAGTTGTGAATATGGAGGCAGTTCACCATATAATTCTGATCAGGTTGTGACTGAATCTGGCTACAATTAGGAATTTTTAAATTCTGCTAGGGCTATTTTAAAACCTATAGAAAATATCTTTCTTGGCTAAGGAGAGAAGTTCACTGATACTTTCATTTCTGCTACAGTTTCCTGGATGTTGACAGGAGCTTTAAAACTATATAAGGCCACTATCCAATCAAGAATAGAATCTCAACAATCCTGAGTTATTCCTGGCTTGAACCATAAAGTCTTAGATATTATGACTGAAAATAGATTCTTTCCCCATATATAATAATGAAATAAAACATGCTGAAGCATCAAAAAATCACAGCAGTGTACAAATTATTTGGTTGCCAAAGGGGTAATTAGTGAGGATGTCACCAATATAGGAACATATAGATGCTTGCTAATACATAATGTATTTCATTCAGGGGAGTTTGGTAGATAACTAACAGAATGCTTATAAAATTTACAGTACCTGAGTGTTATATACAGTAGAAGATACATATGTATTTTATGTGAATGTTATGCATATCTGATGTAATTCAAAAATTTTTCAAATGTTTTAATGGAGAATTAGTAATATAGCCAAGGTTCTATATATAGTATCCTCTTTTCCCTCCAAAATGAATGTTCCTTTCATTTGAAGTTATTCATTTTTATAAATGGGGATGACAATTGTTGAGAACTTAAGAAATAAAAGAACATAAAATTGGAGAATGGGAATGGTGACAACAGAAGAAAAAAGGAAGAATGTAGAATAGAAGTTTCAAATATCTGGCCTTCTAGCCGCAAGCTACCTGCCAAAATCACCAGATTAAAATGTAATTAGAAAATAAGTAGAAATTCAATACATCATAGATAATGTTAAATTCTGGTTTTTAAAATGTATTTAACACCTCAAGTATTGTTTCTATTTTATATCATTGCTCAAGAGGTTTTGTCTAATTTTGTATACATGAAATAGCATCAAATGTAGCAGTTATCTATTATCAGACCCAAAAATCTATTAGATGAGTAGCCATTCTATAGAAAAGTGAGAAAATGCATGAATTTGGAAAGACTGAGACAGAAATGTATTCCCCAAAGGCCATAAAGAAAAGGTAGGATAAGTCAGAACTTGTGGATGGAAGGAGGAATCTTTTCTTCATATGATTCTTCACATTTGGGATTTTATTTGATTCAAAACAACAAACATCTATTATCATCTTGAGTTCCTTAGTATATTTTTGCTGATTGCAATCGAATTGAAGCTATATACATTTAGATTAATAATTGTGTAAAGATTTCTGTTTTTTATGTCTCTTCTATGATACTTCAAATTGTGTGCTTCCAAAGTAAAATTTCATTTCATTATATATATTCAAGGTACCATGGTTGTATATACCCAAATTGTGTTTGTTTATTTAGTTTTTGTTTTTTATCATGAGAATTTCTGACACAATCACTTTTTTTTTTCCCTGAGGCAATTGGGACCAAGTAACCTGCCCAAGGTCACACAGTCAGGAAGTGTTAGGTGACTCAGGTCAGATTTGAACTCAGGGTCCTCCTGACTTCAAGGCTGGTGCTCTATCCACTTCACCAACTAACTGCTCTCCCCAATAATTTAAATTGAAGTAGGGAGAAGGAAAAGGGAGACTGTTTGAAAAAAATAATAAGCATTTAGAAAGGATTTACATGCTAGAAAACTTGGTGAGTAATGGGGATAAAAAGAAAAGCAAAATTTCTACCCTCAAGGACCTTAAAATTTAATGGCAAATAAATAAATGTATACATTCAAGGTAAATGCCTACTAAAATAGTTATGGTCTAATTCCTGTTCCTGTGTGGTCCAACTATATATTCCATGTTGATGAGCTGTTTTGTTTCCTTAAGTATTTATTTAATGAAACAATAAAATGAAGTCTTCATGCTCTCTATACCTCAACTCTATTTCCTTCCCTGATTAAATGTAAAAATTTATTAAGTGTGAACCTCTTTTGACTTCATGAGTCCTTCTTTTTACAAGGAAAGGGCTTAGAAGTAGAGACTGAAGATATTTGTCTTGGATTTATTAATTAATAGTTGTGTGGTTATTGATAAGTGATCTAATATCTATAAATCATTGTTAATCTACTTGTAAAATTATGGTACAGTACCATAGCATCTATAAAATACCATTTTGTGATTTTTTTAATGATTATTTTTTTTTGTTTTCCACTTACTTTAGAGATTTATACAAATCTAGACATCTACTAGACTATAAAGTCAAACCTGTGAAAAGCAATGTAAACCAATCAGAAGCTAGGTCCATCCCCTCTCCCAGTCTCTCTGCCAGTGGAAGAAGCAAAAAGGTGTCATTATTTTTTAGTAAATATGTTATGTGTTCATATAGTATTGTGTGGGATGGGTGCTAGATCCCCTTTCCCAAATTAACTAATCAGAGAAAAGTACAAAGAAAAAGCATTTATTTAGTCCCTGCAAGGAGAGGCCCAGACACACACCAGGGAGCCATACCAACTCCCACCATGTGATAGTGGAACCTAACCAGATCTGCCTCTCAGGTTTAAATAACAAAAGATTCAAGGCTTTTCATCAGCTAGACTAAAAGGAAGTAACCATACTTGACCAATGGTCACCAATGTTGTCTGCTTCTTGTGGGTCAGATAACTTCCTGTGGGTCTCACCTTTAGAGACTATGTGTCTCCCCACAACCCAAAATTCAAGACCTGGGACTAGGGATCCTGTGATTTTGTCTCAAACTGAGAAAACTTGATCCAAGCAGTTCCATTCAGTATCAACTAGCAAGGGATTTTGCTCATATCATGAGGTGAATTTTTGAAAGCCACCAAACCCTTCATTAAAATTTCCTAAATCCCAAAGAGAAGGGGGGGATAATCCCTCTGATCTCTCTCTTTTCCATTGTAAAAGGGTAGTGTATTCTAGAGAATAGGTTTCTCAGTGCACCCAAGGAATAATCCCTTAGAATTCACATAATGCAGTTTGGGTTGAATGAGTAAAAGCAAAATAAATGTGTTGATATATCCCTCAATTTAATAAGTAAATACAGATTTTAAATCCTAAGCCAGTAGGTAACAGGCAAGCTATAAAATGGCAAAACCAATCAAATTAGTTGCCTCAACTATCTGTTCAGACTGCACCACTAAACTCTGGCATATATTGGCAGTTGAAAGACTATGGTCATTTAAACCTATGTGTTTTACCCAGGTGTGTTCCAGATGTGTCAACTTGATGAATAAAGTTCTGTGAAACTATAAACACTATATCCTTATTCCATTTAATATTGTGTTGTCATGGAACAAATTAATGATCAAATGGGATATGCCTATTTGAAATAGTACATAGACTTTTTTGAAAATAAAAAATGGTGATAATGATAATAATAACAATTACTATTACAGTTAAATAGCACTCTAAGGTTTGCAATGTACTTTATAAATTTCATCTCATTTTATGCTCATAATGACTCAAGAGTGTATGTAATTTTATTATTCCTGTTTTATAGATAAGTAATAGAGGTTAAATGATTTGATCATTGTCATATAGCTAATAAATATCTAAGGGTAAATTTCAATTAAATTTTTCCTGATTTGAAGGCTAGTACTGTAATCATTGTACTAATTAGCTGTCTTAAGCAAAAGAGAGAACTTTTAGGTGACACTGTAGTCTCAAAATATTAGAGAAAACAGAAGTTATAACAAACAAAATAATATTGTTTTCAATTGTTTTTAATAACAATGAATCAGAATTTGAGAATTCCAAAATGAGAAGGGACTCAGAGACCATGTAGTCTAACCAATCCTGGACATTGAACACCCTTCTTTGTATTTTGCTTATGAGGTCACATAGTCATTGTCACAAGATCTTAAGGGAAAAGAAGTCTACTACTTCCTATAGCAGCCTTTCCCCTTTGGGACAGTTTTAATTGTTTTAATTTATATTGAAAATCATTCAAATCTGTTGATTTTTATGAAATCTGTCCCATATATAACTTAATTCAATAATTTCTACATTTGCCAAAATATATAATGATGGAAATATAATTGTTAAAATGAAAACTTGCTTTACAAAGATGGTATGAAAACCCAATGAATGGATTGTTGGAGAGGAATACTTTACTTAATATCCTTTTTCTTAGTGCAAAGAAATCAATTTTGAGTTAGTTCAAAAGTAGAAACAAAGAGACCATCACTATCAAAGCAAAGCAATTTGCCTATAGTTAATTAACTTAATGATCACTTCACTTAACTATTAAGTAGTGCTTTGGTTTTTTTTTAATCTGCTTAAACACACTCTAATTTTAAGTAAACTAGTCTAAAAATATTTTTCATGTATATTCCACTCTTGTAACATAAAAGTTCTTATCAAATTCAAAGTCCTTTTTATGTAAAAGGATAGGATTAGGTTTAGATCTTTTTTAAAAGAATTTCTTCTTTCTTTTAGTCTTTATTGTTTTGCCAGCCTTTATACACTTTATAGATTCACTGATTGGGAAACCTGTGTATAGCAGGAAGAGCAGAAGAAGATCTGGAACATGGAAATAATAATGACAATAACAAAAACATTAAGAATAAGAATATATATAATATGTATATAATATTTCAAAATTTGAAAAACTCATTATACATATGGTGTCTCTTTAATCTTTATAATAACCCTGGAAGGCAGGTACTATTATTTTCAATTTACAAATGATGAAACTGATACAGACAGAAGTTAAATAATTTGCCCAAGATTAAATAGTAAGTATGTAAGACAAAAATGGAATTCAGATTTTCTTAACTCCCGTTATGTGAATTTTACTTTTGAATCTAGCACATCCCATTTGTATAATTGTGATCAAGTAACTCAATTTTTATGAAACTTGGTTTCCTTACTTAATAGAGTTAATGACATTGGTAGTACCTAGAATTCTAACTAGACATTTTGGAACCTGATACATGCTCTTTTCATTCCAAAGAAAGGAACAAAAAACGAAACTCCATCTTTTTGAGTGAAATTTAGTTATATGGCAGGGAGAATGGAAGAATATTGAACACCAATCCCCTGGGCATCATAAGGAAATTGTTGAGAAGATGATATGTAGGCCAGAGTGTTAAACTCATTTGTTTCTAGCTTGTCAATGAATATAAATACCATCAGCACCCTCTAAATTTTGCTATTCTGGTACAAGCTCATTGTCACCTTGTCTAACTAATGGCTGTGACATTACCTATTTTACTGAATTTTATTTGTTGAAAAGTTCCTTTGTTTAAGGCTATGATAGTTTACATAATAAGTATATACTTTAGAATATCTAAAATGTCTATTAGGTACTCTGAAGTGTTATGCATATATACATAAATAAAATATGTTTGTCAACATATGTTTACATGTATTAAATATGAATATATATGTGTGTGCATGTGTTTTTACAGAACAGTGCAAAGTTTAAACAATGAAATACAACCCAAAGGGTACCAAAAATAATTGTGTTTATGATATATCATTGTAATTCAATATCCAAGCTAATTCTTTCAGATTGTCTTCAGCTAAAGTTTATTCATTTGATCCCAGATTCCAGTTTATCTGTTTCTGGAGGTTATATAAGCCTTTGAGTCAAATGGATTACAAAGCTTGGTTCCACACAAGCCATCTGATGTAGGAATTCTTAATCAGCTGACCCACCATTTCTGTATATAGTGAGGTGGAAAACAATAAAGGAAATCCTACATTTTAAGCTCTGTTTAAACAAAAAAAAAAAGATTAGCAAAGTTGGTGGAGATATAATCAGAACAATCATTAATTAAATCCTCTTGAATTGATTTAGCTTTTTGAGTTGATCCAAACAAAGACAGAGTCAGGAAAATATTCTTCCTCCTACTTCAAATTTGTCAAGGTATGTTTTTTCTTCCTTGTTGATGTAAAAGGGTCATTGGAGAACACATTCTTAATAAGCTTACATTTGATATTTAACAATATTCTCTTTTTGTATTATGATTGTGTTTGTGCTCATTTATGACAGGTATTTTCAATTGACTTTTGGATATCATATATATGGAGCTTGTTTAACTTTGTGACAGTTCTTTTTTATTGTTATTCAGTCGTTTTAGTCATGTCTGACTCTTCATGACCCCATTTTGGACTTTTTTTTGGCAAAGATACTAGAATGGTTTGACAGTTCTTTAGTAAGGCATAAAAGATTTTATGGTTTGCTTTTTTTTTTTTGCTTGGTTTTTGAAAGCTTTTTTCCATAATAAAAGAAAAAAAATGTTTTTGGATTTGTGAAATAAACCTTTTGGTAATGTCTATATAATGGAGAGACTACAAAGGATTGCAAAGTGCTTTTCAGCCATTTATAAATTCCTTAAGGGTGTGTCTGCACAATCAGAAGAATGCCACTTGAATGTAGACTGAGTGGTAAGTCCAGGAAGACTCTTGTCTATGTGATAAATGGACCAAATTTGACTGCTCATTGGATTTTGTGGGTGATTTAGTAGCAGCACAGGCCCCTTCAAACTAGATTTTCAAAGTGCTAAAAAAGCAGGTATCATATATGCTTGGGGCACAGTTTATCTGGAGGCGTGTAGGGAATATGTTACGTTAAAAAAGAATTTTACAAATATTCTTCATGGATTATCTGAATTGTGGTCAGGGAACCATTGGTGCTTAAAGTACTAATCTCTTATGGCACCAATATTCATGACAATTTTCTAGCTTTTATTCAAAATTGATTTACTTAGGACATTTAATGAAAAAGAGGTAGCCTGGCATAATAGAGAGTAAGTCAGTCTTAGAATCAGAAAGTGCTGGGTTCAAGTGCTATCTCTGCCACCAACTGCTTATATGACCATTAATGTCAAAAATCACTGCTATACACAAACACACATGTGCATACGTGCACACACACACACACACACACACAAAACACCAGGATTCTCTCCATGGTTATAAAGATAAATTGCTTCTATGTCCTAATGAAGGGAATTTTCACAGAGTTTCCTCAAGTTTACAGATCTTGATCAAAGAACAAAAAAACAAACAAGCAAAAGTCTTTCTATGACTGGAGATCTTATAAAAGCAATATCAGGTATCCAATTAATGTTAATTTTTTTTTTTTTTCAGTGGCAACTAAGAGCATGTGAAGGTAGATTTGATTAAAAGGATATCTTTTAATCCACCAAAGCAAGCTACAGATTGAGGACATTTACAAAACTAAAATACTTATTGTTTCATTTTCTTTTGAAAAGTAAATTATGCTCTTAGGTGTCTTCAAAATGCATTTATATTTTAAAAAGTAGCTCTTTGTGTAAATCCATCTATATATTTTAATATTAATTTGCTCCTCCCCACTTTAACTATTATACCTAAAGGATGATCTAAACAGTAGAATATTATCTGGGCTACATAAGAATTGTCTAATTCAAATATAAGAGTCACTCAAGAACTTCTTTTACAAATGAAGTCCCATGAATGGTGTTATCTTAACATACACAGCAGAACAGCCAAAAAGAAATTTCGGCCTTCTGTTTCCCTCCTCATGGGTTTAAGTCACAAGCTTGACATTATGTGAATGTAGTTTGCTGTGGTTTAATTACTATCATTATTATTATTGTAGATACAGTCATAATTATCTCTTCCTACTGTCTCATTATGTTTTGATCAATTCACATAATAAAAGTTTACTGTAAATATAAGGTTAGGTAACATTCAAGAAAACATGTAATTATGGAATATATAATCATATATAATCTAAACAGCTGAACATTTTCCAACATTTCTAACAATTAAATGTTTAGAAAGTAAAGAATTAGTGGCTTTTTAATAACATGGATGCCGCTCTGGAGGCAATGACTACAGAAGGCTTTATTTGTTGACCTAAAATTGCTTTACTTCTGTTATATTAATAACATCTAGGTTTCTCAAAAACCTGCTGGCAAAAAATCTTTTCAGCTTTATTAATGATTCATATGGCAGTTTCTGAAGAGACAAGTCCCACAGAGAAGGAGCACTTGATTAATGACCTGGAAACACTTTTCCTTTTCAGCTGATTAAATAAAATTGACTGGATTTTTACATTTTTATAATAAAATGACCCGCAGGGCTGAGATGACACAGTGAAAGCAGCATGTTCACTCTTCAGCAGATTTTTATTTTGTCACTTGTAAAAATGAAAGGGCTAACCACCCAAGCAGAAAAATGCACTTTATCACCGTCCACTGCCAACATGCTGACAAACGCTGCATACAAATACCACAACATGGAGGAACCTATATGGTGGTTTTAGTAAGTCTGATTTTGTCTGATAATGACAAAAGATTCATCATTTCTTAGGAGAGAAAAACAAATATTGTTTAATTGTCATTTAAAAAGAAAATGCCAATATAAAAAAGTTCAAATTATTACTAGACATCAGAAGAGGCAGCAGGTGAATGTATAAATAAGAGCATTCTAGGCCATTTCTGAAACTTGACCAGATCATAATTTTGCTCACTTCCAGAAAAAAGAGGAGGGGTTGTTCTTTTGAGATAAGCATTCTTTTTTAATGTTGAAACTCTGTTTTTTGTTTTTTTTTTTCATTTGTACCTAACCTCACATTTGCAGATTTCATTTATAGTTAACCTTAGAACCAATGGGTTTTATCCTGAAATCCATAATTTCTGAAATCTATTGTCAAATTTAATCACTTATGTGCCTTGGAGTTTGCAGTTTGGAGGTTTTTCCATTTGTCTTTTTGTTTACATTTTCTATGGTCAGGAATTTTGTGCAGTTCTATTATATCCAGCATTGTAGTGTTAAGGTGTTTTGTCCTGTCATGGTCTTGGGGGAAATGATCCTTTGGATCTATTCATCCTGACTTCAAGATCATGGCTTGCATAGTGAACATATTTCCTTTTAATATTATGATTTTTAAATTCTCTTTTTCTGAATTATCCTTCACTTCCATGTATTTGTATTTCCAATCTATTGTTCTCTATTTTTGTAGAACTTCCCATCATAGAGTCCAAATTTTTTTTATCTGCCGATTATTTTTACAGAGCAATCCTTAAATTCTGCTGTCATACATCATGTTTCTCTTTTGAACAGCTCAGTAAAAATGTTATATTTTGATGTTCCCACGTTCCACAGGGTTCTTTTTCTCATCAAGTTTTAAATCATCTTCCTCCTTTTGCAGTAACTTTTCATAGAAGCCTAAATTCTTTTTAGTAAATTTGGAAGCTACATTTCCTTCTGTGATTAACTGTGGATTAATCTGTTTTATGTTTAAAGTCTTTCAGTTTTCTTCTTCCAGAGATTTTTACAATACACACACATACACAAACAGATACCCTCCAATATTCTTCCTTTGGGTTCGCTTTGTGACTGTCTTTTCTTGTAATGGGTTTTTATTTTTTAGAGGCTGGATCTCAAAGTATCTTCTCCTACAAAAAGTTATTCATGATTTACTAGTATAAATCTGCTCCAAGTTACCGATGAATAAAGCCAGCTCCAGCTTATACTTTGCTCTTTCCCTCAGGCTTAGTGCAAATCTGTACAGCCCTATCCTTATCATTTCCCAAATCCCCCCACATACACCATATCTTATGTTAATGTCCTATCCCATCCCTTACTCACAATTCAGAGCTTTGCAGCATTGGTGCTATAGGGTTTTCTGCTGTGATGTTGGCTGTTTTGACTCCAGAAAGCTTTTGCTCCTGAAAGGCTGCCACTAAAAGAAACTTCAACAACCTGGAGCCAAAATCTCCCTGACACTGGAAAGAAGGAATTGGTAAAGAGGTGTACTAACTGTTTTTGTTAGACACCAGGAGTGGTAAATAAGATTTGGGAAAACATATAGTTAGCAAGAAAAGTGTTTTAATAATTAACAAGGGAAAAGACAAGTTCCTTGGTGGAACTCCCAATTAACTGGGAGAAAGGGAATATGCATTGAGAGGGGATTATGCCATTAACTAACAGGCTAAATCCATAGAGGACTTTAATACCCTAAAAAAGTTAATTAGCTATAATAAGGAAAAAGAATCCTGGGGAAGAGATGGGGTTAAGGAGAAAGACATCATGAAGCAGAATGTTGTGGTGTGCTAACCCAAAGGGGATTCAGCAGAGATGGCACAAGCTATGGGCAGATTTATAGGGGAAATTTAACTTCAAGGATTTAACATCCTAACTTGTCTTTCTGATTGTATACCATAAAGTGAAATTTTCTAAAACTTCCACAGGGTGTAGGATTGTAAGACTGAGCTAATCCTCCTCAATGGCTTTCCCTGCTTGCTTCATGGAATATTATAATTTTATCAGTTCTTCAGCCTTGAACCCCACTTACCTAGGACCTCAACAAAATAATTATATTTAAGTCTAAAAAAAAAATGTCATAAGGCACCTATGGGCAATAGGAAAGGAGGTACCCAGAGCTAGTTCCAACATAAGGCAAACAATCTTTGACTCTGAAAAGTCAGAAGCTATATATATATATATATATATATATATATATATATGTATATATATATATATATATATATATATATATATCTCCCAAAAGTGTGACTACAGATAGAAACACTTGTGGGAACCCTTGAAAAATCCTAGACAAGTCAAAAAGGCCTAAGGCAGTAACCTTAGAAGTCTTAGGGAATATCAGTTACTAGAGTAGAAATCAGAGCTGAAACCAGGTAGGAGATCTTTAGTATCAAATCATGAAACAACATTGAGGGCCCATAAAATTTAGTGCACTGAACTTAAATGATCTGAAAATGGGATAACCCTGGAAACTGGATGTGAATACAGGAACCCAAGAGACCTAGGGTAAGACCAAGCAGGGCTGGCCATACTGAAAACCATATAGGAGGGACATAGTCTGGCCCTAGAACTCAGTCTTAATTCAGCACCTTAAGTAGGAGATACGAATATTGATCAGTAACAAAAATTATTCTTGATCCAGAGTTCCCATTAAAAAAATGAGAAAGTAACATAACAAACTCTAAGAAGTGACTCAAAGAAAAAGTGTTTTGCCTAGTTAGTATGTAATCAACAAATTGAGGCAGAGAAGACAAAGAAAAATAAAGGCCAAAAAAAAAAAATCAAATGAAAGCTCCAGTGGATTTGGAAGGACAATAAATGGTTTAAAAGAGAAAGTGGTAAACTTTACCCTGAGTAGGAGACATTCTGAATACTATATTATAGCAAACAAGAATCAATAACTCAATAAGATGACAAAAAATTAGAATAAAATGAAAAAACTGAAACTGATAAAGTGTATGTTTTTTAAAAACCCTGGAAAACAAGTCAAAAAAAAATAATTTAAGACACATTGGACTCCCTGAAAAATATAATTCATAAAAACTATGGAAATTAAATTTTATGAAATCATAAATTAAAATGTCCCAGGACAATTAGAATCAGAACACAAAGTACAGAAAGAATCCACTTATCTTTTTGGGGGGAAAAATGACCCAAAAGAAAAGTCCCAGCATTATCATAGCCAAAATCCAGAGTTCTTATTGTAAAAATACTGAGAGCCTACTGAAAGAAGGAACTCATGTTTTTCAAAAACTAGAAAATTCAAAGTCATTATCTTTAAAGGAAAGAAATATCCATGCTGTTAAGTTTCTGAATCCCTAACTATATATGAAGAGTTCTTTTAGTGAACTGGAAAATTTTTGGAAAAGTCCTATAGACCAGAACTAGGATGAATGGTGGATAACTGAAAGAAGGCAGATTTGGAATTGATTTAAAAAAAGAAAAAAAAAAAAAAAGAAAAGTCTTTACCATTTAATCTGTCAAGCTATAGAATTGACTTCCAAAGTAGCAGAGAGAGTGAGGTCTTCACTCAGAGGTCTTCAAGTAGAGCCTGCACAACCACTTGTTAGAGATGCTGTTACAGGGATTCCTTCAGGTGTCCACTACACTGGATGACCTCTGAAATAATTTTTGAACTCTGAGATTTTCGCATTTTTCTGAAATGGGTCTTTGCTTAAGTTTAACGAGATGAAGTCAGAAAAGAGAGTAAGTGGGATAGTTAAACAGGATTGCCTTTTAGTAATAAGATTAAGTGAATTTTTGTAAAGTGTTAAAAATTTAAGGAGGAGGAAGAAGAGGAGGAATATATTGATATCTAGATATATTAGCAAAGACATATAAAAAATGAAGTAGAAATCCCCCCAGTGCTTTACCAGAGACAACATTTTTATGTTGTTTTCAGAGTCCTCAAAGTTGTGCATATTGTCTCATATATTCAAGATGTTACTGATGGTATATATTTAGCTTCCTTAAATTCAGTATGTCGCTTCTAAATCGTCCCAAGATAATTGAAGCCTGCTCTATTTCTGTTCTGAGGGGTATCATTTTCGCTGTTTTGAGTTACATAATGATTTTAGCTTTGAAGTTAAAGGTCAGACTCAGGTCAAGGAGCACTTTACTATGAAGCTTGGAAATATAAAGAAGTGTGAGTAAAACTCTTCATGGTCCCCTGCTTTTCTGTTAGTCGGGACTTAAGCAAGAATTTGAAGGATGTCAAATGTCTTTATAAAAGCAATGCAGCATTCCCTCACATACAATAAGGCAGGTGACATTGGACATATGGCGGTGTGCCTGTAGCCAGGCCATGAGATAAATTGCCATACAATATTTCTCAGGAGACCTTGGGGAAGCTCAGTATTTTTTATAGCTTTTACTGTGAACCTACTTTTGTATATATAAAGTTGAGAAGGGATAGCTGAGTGTCCCCATTTTTCATTTGAATTAAGAAAGATAAAGGAAGGTGAGGTGATTAAACATTGTCACAGTAAGTCAATAGGAAAGCCATGACTGGAAGGGCAATACTTAACACACACACACACACACACACACACACATTTAGTCCTGGGAGGTCTAATTGAGACCACACTGTGAGGGTGACCTGGGAAAACAATTTCATGCTGCTTTCACTTTCAAGTTTTATAGGTTTTCAGAAAAAGTTCAGAGGTTCATTTTGGTGACATCATTAAAAGTTCAACAGTTCAAAGACTCCAAGCTTTAACATGGCATGATGGTAAAACCCAAAGGACTGTTCCTTGGATGTGACTTGAAATATCTCTGCTTCTCATTAGACTGTGAATTTCCCAAGAATTCCTAAGGCAGTTTGCAGATTTCTTGCCCCAATCTATTTCTGAAAAGACAGGTGTGAAAATGAACAATGGTGGGAAAAGTGAAAGAATTGAAACTGGGAGAAACTTAAAAGGTCAGGTTGCCTCTTTTTCATAAGTCATTGGGTTTTGCCTTGGAAGTTGTCTTTTTTGCTGCTTTAAAAACACACATACACACACACACACACACACAACACTGCTTCTTATTGAGAAATTCAGATTTCCCCTGATCCTAGTCAAAACTTCATTCATTTTTTCAATGTGACAAAGTTTTGAACCCACCTAGATGTGCTTTTCCCCTTCTCTTGTGAATCACCTATGCTAGCACATGCCTGGCAGTTATAGCCCAGGGAATAAATAGCATTTGATCACTAGCTTTGCTTTACTACTTTTAAAACCTAATAAGGTCGATAAAACTTGCTCTGCTAAACATTGTGATTCTTTTATGGGAGGCCAATATTAAAATGTGGAAATAAAACTTCATGAAAAAGAGCCTAAAAACTGATCACCTTGATTAAGCCTACTTTATTCAATTCTAAATATTTACTAAATAGCCTTTATATACAACATTCTGTAGTAGAGACTGGAAGACAATTTAATAAGTCTGGATTCCCATCTTCATGCAGCTTTTGCTCCAGAAAGAGATAGGAGAAGGAGCTTTGGGTTTTATATAGATAGATAGATAGATAGATAGATAGATAGATAGATAGATAGATAGATAGATATAGATATAGATATAGATATACACAATGATCATAGAAGGAAGGTACAAAAATTTCTGTTAGAATAATTTGCTTTTTTTTTAAGGATGGGTAGAAATTTAACTGGCAAAGAGGAAGAAGTGAGGGAGTATAAAGGCATAAGAAGAATTATGAGTACAGGCATAGAGGTAAGAAATCACACATGGGCTTCTGATAGCACTACCCTCTTCAATAATTTCAATAGCTGAAATGCAACTATACTTTTTTCCCCATGACTAAAGGGAAGAATTTTTTTTGTGTAATCACAAACAAAAGCTGAGAGATAGAGAGACAGAGACAGAGACAGAGAGAAACAGAGAGAAGAAGAGAGAGAGAGAGGGAGAGAAAGAAGGAGGGAGGGAAAGGGCAGAGAGAGGGAGAGATATGTTCGAGGTAGCAATTCCTAGTTCTAAATGATGTATTTGGAGTTTACACCAAATGATGTCTTTGTTGTTGCAGTTTGGTCATGGGAAAAATTCACAACGGTCATTCTCTTTGGAAAAAATCAAGTTTATTTAAGACAAAAGGTTTCAGACAAAATGAAGAAGTACAATAGATATCAGGAATGGTAAATATGAAATTGAGTAGGGAAAGCACATAATTAACAAGGAAATAGTTTTTTTTTTTATTTTATTTATAAATTTTTTGACAGTATATATGCATGAGTAATTTTTTTTAATAACATTATCCCTTGTATTCATTTTTCCAAATTATCCCCTCCCTCCCTCTACTCCCTCCCCTTGATGACAGGCAATCCCATGCATTTTACATGTGTTACAATATAACCTAGATACAATATATGTGTGTAAATCCCATTTTCTTGTTGCACATTAAGTATTAGATTCTGAAGGTGTAAGTAACCTGGGTAGATAGACAGTAGTGCTAACAATTTTCACTTCCCACTGTTCCTTCTCTGGGTGTAGTTATTTCTGTCCATCATTGATCAACTGGAAGTGAGCTGGATCTTCTTTATGTTGAAGATATCCACTAAGGAAATAGGTTTTCATAATTAACAATGGAAAAGACAAGTTCTCTACTAGAACTCCCAATTAATCAGGAGAAAGGGAAAACTCCCTGAGGTGGAAGTATGCTCTTAACTGGCAGCCTACATCCATTAAAGGAGTTTAGCACCCTAAAAGAGTTAGTTGGCTATAAAGAGAAAGACACCATGAGGCATGATGATAAATGACATGGGGGAGGGGGAAGGGAAAAGATACCATGAGACAGAACAGCTGATTCAGCAAAGATGGAGTGGGTCATGGACAGATTTATAGGAAAATTTAACCTTAGGAGTTTGATATAAGTTAGATTTCTGGTTGGACACAGTAAGGTGGGGGTTACCCATGATCTCTTCAGAGTGTGAGACTATAAGGTAAAACTAATCACCATCAGTTCCTTTCCCTGATTATCTCAGGGAATAATTTTATCAATACTTCAGGCTTTCTCTGGCAATCCTCCCTAGTAACCCAGGACCTGATCAGATAGATGGATGGATGGATGGTTGGATGGATGGATGGATGATTAAACATTTTTAAGAGCCTACTATGGGCTAGGCAAGATGTTAAGTCTTGGAGAGATAAAGAGGCAAAAGTCAGTCCCTATCCTTAAGCACCTTGTAATCCAATGAGGGAAACAATAGATAACAATTATAAAACAAAGCAAGCCATACACAGGATGAAAAGGAAGTGATTCTTTACTTTGGTCAGAAAGGAGGTCAAATGGCAGGAATAGTAGAAAATGGCTAGGCTTTAAAAGGCTTTGAATGCTGTTTAATATTTGGCATTGTTTGTTTGGCATTTATAATGATGAGGTTCACAGGGCAGAGAGCTGTGGGAACCGCTTCTGGTGGGTGCAGGTTCCTCTTAAAAGAATTTACAAACCTGAAAAGTTAGACTGGCAAAAAGAAGTTTATTGTTGGAATGAGAAGCCAGGCTTTGCTAGGAAGACTTACTTTCTCAATGTCAAGGTCCCCATAGAGAAATAAAGGTCTAGCAGAGGAATGCTGGCAGAGAGATGAAGTTCCTAGCAGATAAATCCAGACAGAGTGGTAAAGAGGGGTGGGGTCCTGTGTAGGGAAATAGGTGAGAGAGTTACAGAGCAATTAACACTGAAAAGAGAATGTCTTCTCAGTGGACAGAAGGTCCTTAAAGGCAACTATGACAAAGAGAGAGGTGTCTTGACATGGCATGTCCTGCTTTTGGCTCTCTGCAAGGAATGAGCCCCAAGTTGCCCCTTTTTATAATTTGAAACTTTAGATAGGAGCTGGGTGCAGTTTCAGTTGAAATCAGATTGAAATCTTCACCAATAGAATAGAAATTTTCCATTTGAATGAGTGTCCCTGAACTAATCTCCAAGTCAATAGAGGTAGATAGAAATCTAGATCTCCAGTTTGGGTTAAGTAGGAGTGGTCCTGGACTCAACTGGTCCCATCAATATAAACAGAATGAAACCACTTTATCTTGATTCTTGATTGCTTAAGGCGAGTCTTTCTCCGGAGCAGTTCAAGAAGTTTCTCCCCTTCAAAGAGTTTTCAAGTGTTTACCTCATGGTCCTCCCCAAGTCAGGACAATATCAGGGTCCCTACATCAATACTTTTTATACTTGATCCTGGAGGCAAAAAGGAAACTTCTATAGTTTTGGGAGGTGAATGTTGTAATCAGACCTGTGGTCTAGAAAAATCACAACTTCAATAGAGATAGACCTCCCCCCCCCCATAACTTCCCTCCCCCCCTGTCCTTTAAAGTTATTGCAATAATCCAGGAATGAGATGATGAGGGCTTACATAAAATGGATGACTGTGTCAGAGGATAGAGGGGGTGCATATTCAAGAAATAAAAACCTGGGAGATATAGAAGAGAACCAGGTGGTTTGTTTTTTAAGTGACACAATAAGACTTTTTTATCCAAAATTAAAAAATGAAATAAAAAATGTGTGTTTGTGTGTGTGTATGTGTATGCTTTCATATATTTCTGATTATAGGTATGAAAGCTGTAAGAATTTTAACAAAAAGGAGATATATCTGATATTGTCAAATAGCTTTTCTTTCAAAAACAATAAAAACAAAATAAACTCCTTTAAATTCAAGCTATACAGAAACTGTACCAAGGCAAAGATAAAGTTACTTTTTGGACATTATTCTATATGAACTTTACCTCAACATATAGCAAACTATAGAAAAATACCTCTTCCATCCAACTATAGGAAAATATAGATTTTTATGAACTTGAATTTAAAGCAAAAAGCCATATGTATAAAAAATAACCAGTGAAGGCAACCTTCATAATTTTAAGGCAAAAATAAAATTCTCAGAGAGAACAGAGACTTAAATAATGAATGATCTCAACATTACATGAAACTGTTTAGAATTATTTGGGTAATTATTAGTTACTTATGCAGTTATTGACAAACATAAGATTGGCATTCAGAGTAAAACAAATAGCTGATGACAAACAAAACTACTTATCCAAGCATTTTCCAGATGTAACAAAACATTCCTAAAGCTATGCTGATGCTAAAATAATAAGCAAGAATATTTTCCATGAACTAAATTCTTTCAAGTTCATCTTTGCCATTTACAGAATAAGTTGTATTCTCATGATAGTTGTGAAAATATAAAATCTTTAGTCTGCAATTTACTTTGGGCAATGCAGATATAAAAAACTAACACAATTCTTCACTTGATATAAAAAGTGATCCAGAACCATTTGCAAGTGTTTTTAATGACAATATGAAAATGTGTGTGGAGAATGCAATATTACTTTTTCTAGTTAAGAAAAGATCTACAACTGCTTATTTTGGCAATGTTTATCATAGCATCATATTTTAAATAAATTTGTATTAGTATCTTTCTATTTTTACATTACCTGGATTTCTCTCAGTCTCCATCCACCTTTTCTTTCACAGAGAGCCATCCCATATAACAAAGATTTTTTTTTAAAAGAAGAGAAAAAAACTTATCAACATCATTCAAATATATTTCTCAACAAAGTTTCTCAGCCTCATTTTGATACAAAAGAGGAGCAGAAGAGAATAACTTAATTTCCCCCCGTCCTAATAACTACTAGCTTTGATCAGTGATTTGAAGAGAAGACTTGTGAATCATTTATTAGAAAATTACTAGGATTTGACAATGGCAATGATGAATAAATATTATTGCAAAGAAATGTCCAGTGTCATTGGATGAGATAGAAAACATGTAAAGTCAATTTGTTTCAAGGTTATGAGAAATCTGTTCCTCAAGATCAGCAGACCAGCAGAAAATAACTTTGTTGAGTGGATCTATAATCAATATTTCTGGCCTTTTAAAAAATCTGTTAAACTTTGGCAATCTTAGTTATAAGCTATTTATGTCTTTTTAAAAAATATCTAAAAAACAATGAAGTAAAATGGTTCAACATGGTTCAATCATGATTCTGTACATTATTTTTAATAGACCACTTTGACAGTTAATTTTAATGATATGATTGAGACATTTACGTCCTTTCCATTTAATGATCAACTTCCTATTCTCTAGGAATGAAAGAGAAAGAAAATTTTATCTAGTTGAGTCAATTCAGATGAATTCATCTTGCTAATTCCTAGGAAAACTATCCATCTTTGGATATGTCTGGTTAATATATTCAAAGAAAAATGTGATACTGTGTGTCTCATTTTTAAAGCAATGTTTGTTTTGTTTTGTTTTTATTTCTTTTCACTTAATTTAACTTGTATAATTAAAAAGTCCATTTTAACGTTAACAATAAACAAATATTCAAAAATCAGCAATCATGATTAAATTCCCTAGGTATACACTAACAATAAAATAGAATATGCATGACTCTCTAAGTATTGTTTGATCTTTTCTAATCACAGGTTAGTATTTTGAATCAATTGGATTTAAGTAAGACAAAGTTGCACAAAGACATTATTCTGATTCTCTTTTCCAGGATCATCAAAGACCAGTAAAAAGACAAGGCAAGATGACTAGTAATGTATTTATTCATTCATTCACTCATGATCAGGTGTTCCAGATTTTCCTCTTTTTGCATTATATTATACATGTATTTAGCCACACACATTGAAGAATCTCTTGGAAGAGATTTGTAACTTCTCAAATGATCTCAACCTATCCTCCATAATCCATTAGAAAGAAAACAAACAAATAAAATAACGATGAAGAATGTCTACTAGCTATATTGTGATATGTGATATCCAGTACAAATGAAGAATTAGTAGGAAAGAATTAAACAGAAAATGATCAAGTTAGATCAATTTTTGGACTTTTTGGAGACCTGAATCTTCTTCTAGAAGCAAAGCCCTACTTTTTAACCAGTTCTGGAACTTCATTATGAAATACTTTAGGATCTAAAGAAATAGAAAAAGAAATAAAGAAAGTTGAGAGAAGTAGAGAAGTACATGGTCAATTTCTTTTGAAAATGATAATTTCAATCTCTAGAAAAGGATTAGTGAATCTAAAAGCTTACTCCAACATAAATATTAACAATATTAATTTATTCATTCAACACATGCCTACAACATTGTAAGGAGTATGAAAAGATATGTGTGTGTGTATATATATATAAATGCAGCTCCTATGCTCCATAATTTTATTCTCTAGTTTAAGTCCAATGATGCACTAAAGTTTACAAACTAATGAAAGGGTCACATGGAATAATGGAAAGAACACTGGATTTAGCATTGAAAAAACTGAGGTCAAGTCCTAACTGTGATAATGATGAGCTCTAGTAGCAAGTCACTTAAACCTTTTATAACCTGAATTTTTTCATCTATAAAATTGAGATAATTAATCCCAAATTGCCTAATTGACAAATTGCTGTGAGGAAAGAGCTCTATAAAAATTAAGATATCATACAAAAATAAGCTTTTTTTTTTTTTTTTTTTTTTTTTTTTTTTTTTTAATTAGAAAAATGCTACCATCTCTATCAGGGGCATCTTTATTGAATTAAGTGTGAAGTCTGAATTTAGAAGGACTCATCTTTTCTGAGTTCATACATGACTTCAGACATTTACTAGCTGTGTGACCCTGTTTGCCTCAATTTCCTAATTTATAAAATGAGTTAGAAAAGGAAATGCTAACTACTGTAGTATCTGTTCCCAAGAAAATTCCAAGGGTCACAAAGAGTTGGATAAGACTGGACAACATCTCTGTAAAACCAGAGTGAATTTGATAAATAGGTAGAGATCAAATGAAGTTAAAGAATAATACATTATTATTAGAGTAGGGTCCCCTAATTATTTAGTATTTAATAATTGTTATTTTATTACATATAATATCCTCTTCAAGTAAATGAAATTTATGCTTTTAATTAGAGTGAATTTCAATACAACTTTATTTGCAGGCATTTGTGGCACTCATCAAATTTGTTACATGACCCTAAAAAGTCACTATGTTAGAGAAACACTGTCTATATAGATATCTTTCTCCCATTGTCAAGATGACTCAAATATTATTTTAGGTATTCTCCTAGGTGACATCAAGAGACCTAGCTAAGCCTAATAGTTTCCTACACTCTATTTATTTCTACAAATGTTTACTTCTGGTTTTCTAATGAATAGTTTGATATGAATAGACTCTTAAACACCAACATAACATCAACTTGAGGTTATACATTTAATTTTTAAAAGTAAAATGTTTAAGCTTTGTGAATGTATTTGAATAGCATGATGTGCTCTTGGCAGTCTTATTGGCCCTTTTTCTCAATTTTAAGGGCAAAGAAAATGAATCCAAAATGAATTCATGCAGAAAAGCCATTGTGTCCTACAAATAGAATCACCGCATGCATGAGGAAGATTTCAAATGCAATCACAGCATGAACTGAATGTACTGTGTGTATGTATGCTCTCACAGGCCATATTTCTGGAGAATTCTAAGAACTTACATGGCCACATTCACTTCCTCTGTGTGCAGCAGGTCTCACCAAGCAAATCTCCCTAAAATAAGCCATATGCTTATGTCATTCTATATCTGAAAATAATTGTTAGATATAAGAGCATTACATAACTCAGCAAAAAATATCAATAGTCTCAAAAAACTTAAAAAAATAGTCAACAAAAAATGGCTCTACTAATTAGGAAAAGTAAAACAACAAACAGCATTCAAAAGCAAGTACAGAAGGCATTTTAAGAGATTATGGAGAAGTCCTGATCTCCACCCCTGTAGCAGTTCAGGAAATAAATTATTCCTCTCCCAGACTAATCATTCCATTGCATAGAGTTAGTAATGACACTCACCAGTTCAAAAACCTTAGGCAGCAACTTGTCTCTAACTTCACCATTCTATGTGCTCCCCAATTAGACATACCCCTTCCTTTCTAGCTTTATCTCATACTATACCCTTACAGATATTCAATGGTCCACCAAAGTGAACTAATTAATCTCTGACCCCTGAAGATGAATTCCAGAATGTCTTCATTTGCCCTTCACTTGCCAATCACTCATATCCCTGTCCTACCCAATGCCAGTTATGAGATTCCCTTTAGATTTTACATAGAACTTTGTTTTGAAGTTCTCTTAAATACTTATCTCATGAAACCATGTATTAGAGTAGTTTTAAAGTCTGACATTCCTTTAATGAAATATTACAGGCTTCATTATGGGGAAAAAAAATCAACAACAATATGCTTTATTTAAGTTTGTGTCTCTCCTTATGACCATTGCTCTCCACAAAAGGAAGGCTTTTAAAACATATGCTAATTAGGAGGAATACAGAGAGGCTTGGAGAGACTTACATCAACTGATGCTGAGTGAAATGAATAGAACCAGAAGATTGCTGTACACTTCAATACTGTATGAAGATGTATTCTGATGGAAGTGGATATCTTCAACATAAAGAAGATCCAACCCATTTCCAGTTGATCAATGATGGACAGAAATAACTACACCCAGAGAAGGAACACTGGGAAGTGAATGTAAATTGTTAGCACTACTGTCTATCTACCCAGGTTACTTATACCTTCTGAATCTAATACTTAATGTGCAACAAGAAAATGGGATTTACACACATATATTGTATCTAGGTTTTATTGTAACACATGTAAAATGTATGGGATTGCCTGTCATCTAGGGGAGGGAGTGGAGGGAGGGAGGGGATAATTTGGAAAAATGAATACAAGGGATAATATTATAAAAAAAAATTACTCATGCATATATACTGTGAAAAAAAATTCTAAATAAATTTAAAAAAAGCATATGCTAATTTCATTGAATCTGATCTATTATCTACATTTGAAACCTAAAGAAAGACCCAGAGAGAATGACTGGATTACACTAGAATACAAAGAAAAAAAAGGGACTGGAATTCAGGTCTCTTGATATCTATCCCTGTTCTCAAATCTTCTGCACCAAGGAAGCATAGAAGCAAAATTAGTGTGGTTAAAGACAAAGTCTAGATCATTTGTCTTTGCTAGAGCTCATCTGATGACACATTTGAGCTGTCTCTAGTAATAGCAGCATTGAAAAGCAATAGTAAATGATGGGGGTTGAGGTCCCTTTAAGATTCCTTTCTAATTGCCCAACCCATGGCTGACCTTGATTTACAAATCCTGGTCAAAGGCACCCTTTGAATATCCGGGCCCAGCCCCCACTATCAGCTCAGCTTCCCCCAGCCCTCACCTGATCTAAGCTAACTGAAAAGCCAGCCGAGAATTTAGGGGTACCGCCCATCATCTTTTGGGAATAAAAGAAAGGAGCCTGAGTGCTCTCTTTGCAGGAACCCTCCCAGCCAACACATGGTATCCTTCCAGCCATGTAAGGGTTCCTGCCCACCCAGTGGCCACCTCTGGCCCTGACGTCTTTCTAATTGAGCTTTACTTCAAATTTCTACAATAAACCTTTTTATCAATCTAGGTTTTCGGGCCTGTAAATTCATTTACAGGGGACACTGCACCTCATGGGATTATCTTATTATCTATACGCCGAGAAATGGGGTTCCCCCTTTCCTTTCCCTCATTAGTAAATAGTGTTGTACTTAACATCAAGAAGTCATATCTGATGTACTATTTTCATTGATGATGGGAAAATGACTAATTTGCCTTACTCAATAAAAGTAAGATAGATAAAAAGATAAAAGTAGGATAGATAGGACATGGACTAGGACTAGAATACTGAGATGAGTGGGGGGAAAGAGAAGGTTTTTGAAATGAAAGATAATAATTATAAATTTCAAAATGTATCATTGCCTTAACAGACTAGACCTATTCCTAATTATACATATCCTTTTTCTGGACCAAATTTCTAGGCTTCTAAAATCACAAATGCATCTAGTATTCATGACCCTTCAATCATTCCTTCACAGGGCTCCTAAAGTGACATTCCTAGAATGTCTGAATATAGCAGAGATAATCTAGTATACTAGGTTGAATTCCAGATTTGAAATCAGAGGATTTGTGTTCAAATCTCAGCTTTGTAACTTTCTAGCTATAATGCCTTGGGCAAGTCATGTGACCTCTGTGGGACTCAATTTCATTTATAAAGTGAGGGGGATGGAGGATTTCCAAGGTCTCTTCCAAATTTGAATCTATGATCCTATGACCAAATATTATTTCTATGCCCAAGAAGCTCCAATAATTTCTTATTGTCATTGTTATTTTAAAGTCTTTAACCATTTAGCTTCTGGATACCTTCTCAGGCTTACTGCATATTCCTCCTTGTCACAGACTACATTCTTGCCAGAATAACCTATTTGCTTTTCCCCTATGTAATCAGGGTCTCAAAATCTGCATGAGACTCTCTTCATTGGTAGAGATCACTTACTCAGTTTTTTGGTCTTATAGGAAAAACAGAATTGCCAGGAGTTTGGGAAAGGAAAGATCCCTAGTATCCTTATTGCCAATATCAAGAGAAAATGGTATGTTCCAAGCTGTCTTCAGAGAGAATGTAGAGAAATATTCCAGGAAGAAGCCAAAATGTAGAGAGGAGTCAACCCCCAACTCCTTGATCAAATACCTCTTTCCAGGTTCAAACACTAGATACTTCAGAAAATTTCTGCTTCAGTGGTATCTAGAACCTTCTATTGATTGACTGATATATCTTCCTTTCAGTAGGTATGATCATTCATTCTGTGTGTTTTTTAATATATTCTTACCTGTATAATGTCTCTGGGTTTTGTTTACTCTTGGGTTAGATAAATAGATTTACTTATTATTCATTCTGTACAATTTTTGTGTAATTGGGATTTAGTGGGGATAGTGTCAAGTCTTGGATCTAAAGTTTGGATTATCCTTTCACCATTATGCATAATATTCAAGAGCAGAGTTTGCAAATTGAATAGTCATTGGGAACAACTCATCTACAGAAAATATTTGTATTACTGTTCCATGAATCTTTTTTAACAACAAAAAAGTATATTTTGAATTATTCATAATATTCTTTTAGTCTTAAGTGTTTATAGTAATAAATACAGTGATAACTTTTTCCCCAAAAAAGATTCATATTAAAATTTAGTATACAATTATATTATATAACATTTTATTCTACCCATAATTATGAAAACAATAAATATTAACTATAAACTCTATAGTTAAATACTATAGTTTATAAAACAATTACAAATATTTTATGTGGGACATTATATAAGAATGAAAAAATTAAAACTGATCCAGCAGAACCTATTGACTAGAAGAAGACTTCATATTAAATATCTTTGTTTACAAATTTGGTTGAATATATATATATAACAATATAATAATCACATAAAAATTAATTTCAAAATTGAACTTTTTAATCTGAACAAATATTTGCAATATTTATTAATCATAATAAAATCTTAAATCTGAATCTACATTTAGCTTATCTCTGTATATTGATTTAAAATAAGACTCACGTGAAAATGCTCACTCACAAAAATATGTGGTATAACATGAAAGGAAAATTTTGTAAGCTCTAATCCTAAAAGAGAAAAGTTATTTTTTAATTAAACAACTAATCAATGAAAATGAATACCTAGTTAGGATATAAAAATGTTTTAAATTCAATTGCATTTATCACTAAATTCAATTTCACTTATCATTTCATTTATGTCTTTCTTCATTTATATCTACCACTAGAATACCAGCAGCACTCTCACAGAAAGAATACTGAATGACTGATCAATGTTGCCAACCAGTTCATTGAAAAATCTACCAGAAATAAGAATAGTAACATAAATAGATTATGAGTTTAAATCAGAATATAGACTTAATATCACAATAAGAGGCAATATAAAGCTTGTTGTTATAGAACATTTGTGACTGTCATAATTTTCATATGACTGTAATGTACCCACCCAGAAATTATAGTTTTCAATAATCTGACATTTGTGCTGCAAGAATAAAATTTTCATAACATTGATCATGTGATTTTACAACTGATAAGGTACAATTATAGAGAAAGAAGAAGTTACTCTAGTACATTATATAGGGTATAAATTAATATAAACCTCTGATCATCTGCTGAGAATCAGTTTGCCCTAAAATTTTTGAATTCTTGTGGTGGCTTAAAAACAATTTGATAACTAGTTGAGAAACTACAAGAATATGAGCTTAGTCAGAAACAGTGAGAATTTGTTGTAATTACCAAAATAAACACCAAAAGTGGGCATGTTCATGCCACCTTCAAATCAGTGCAGAAACAAACCCCTAATAGTTCAAATATTTGTTGCCATAGAGACATTAATGTCACTAAAATTGTTTTATCTTAGACCAAATGGACCATTACTGTGAACTCTAAAGAGGTTTGTGAATCAGCAAATAGGAATCACTTTCTTAGATTATCAATATTTAAAGGTGTTAGATAATTGTAGCTCTAGCTTGTTAACTACTTTGACATAAAAAGTGGCTAGCCATATAGCTGTAATATTTTCTGCTTATCTCCTGTCCATTTGGATTTTTATAACATCATCCCCAGATCATAAAAATCATCAATTTATAAAACTCAACAGTGGAAGTTTATTGGACCTAGTTTTCACCTCATCATCATCTGCGATTACCTTAGCAAATGATTTTACAGGCCCTATATGGCCCATAATCTGGATGTTTTCTACTCCTGCTCTAGAGATATATATGGATGTGTCTCTATGGTCCATATCTAGACAGACTCATACATATATTTGCAATCTTTGGGAAAATGCATACACACACACGTACACATATACACCGCATACATTTATGTGACATTCAATCTCCAATTTACAAATCTTGATAAAGACTACCCAGTCATGACTATAATATATTTCTTTCTTAGCCTCTTATACTCTTTAATTTCTTCTTTTGTCTTAAGTATCATCTACTTTACACAAAGCTTATTCCTTTATTCCCTTTCCCCTATTGAAATTGCTTTGTATATATTCTGTATGTTCTTATTTGTGTGCAGGTTTGCCACTCTGAAAATACATACATGGGTGTATGTATGTGTGTAATACATCTACACACACACATACACACATATATATACACATACATACATATACACATATTTATATATATGCATTGGTAAGTTTTTTTTTCTAATTTTAGTCTTTGTATCCCTAGTATTTAGAAAATGATATTTAAGATGCTGGACCCCTCACCTGGATCTCTTGGCTTTCTTAGATGTACAGAAAGATAGGATATTCCTATAGTAGACAGTTATAAAAAACAATATCTGACCTGTCCATTTTTTGATATTTTATTGAGCATCCCAGCTCTATATAGTAAGTTTCTCTCTGGTTCATAGTCATAACAGTCTTCCCAAGAAACTTGAAGTATAGTTGTTCATAACCAAGGGGCACTTAGTAAACAGATGTATAATTTATGTTCAATATTGTGGTATCATTACATGGAGGGGAGGGTATGGAAAGGAGAGAAAAAAGAAGAAAAAGGGAAGAATAAATGAAGAAGAGAGAGAGAGAAAAGGAAAAAGAACAATGTATGGGAGAGAAAAGGAGAAAATAGAAGTGATAAAGGAGGAGAGAGCAAAAAAGAAGAGAAGAAAAGTCAAAACAAGGGATGGGAGCTCTGGCATAGAAGGGCAATTCCCTAACACTGCTTGTGCTGGACACCTGTCTAAAATAATATTGCATGTCATAGACACAATTTGGGAACCTGGGAGGATGGTTACCAAGTCTAGCCCAATATATTACACATGTGCCCACACACATATACATATATGTACATATGTCCGATATATACAAGGATGGGTATGTGCACACATGGAGAAGGAGTGTGCACATATATATTTGCATAGATGTAGGCACATAATAAATACTTCTTAACAAATAGATGAAACTGCAAAGCCTTCAAGAAAAGCCCACATTCTACATTCCAGTCAAATCAATGTATCTAAATATCCTTCTAGGAAATGATTTTTAACATGATGATGATAACAGAACAAAAATTGTCAAATATTTCAATACCTTAGATAGAATCATCCACTAAGATGAAATTCAATGGAGCTAAATGAATATATGCAGGCTTAAAAGCCAAATAGGCAACAAAATTTATGGAGTTTTATTAGAGTGTTAGTTCAATATGATTCAGTAGTATTGAAAGAAAGCCAAATGAAGAGTGAAGCTCCATTGATGCTATGGACAACATAATTTTTAATCTAAAAATAATTTCCACTAACATGTTGCTGCTCCTGGCTTTTTTCACCTGCTGCTCTTTCTCTAAGCAATCTCTCCATCTAGTATAACTAAAATAAACTATTTCTTGAAACTTTGCAAATATTGTCTGCCTAGATATGCTTTTATTTTCCTTTTGGAAAATAGTTCTAAAATTACTTCTAAAAGGACCTTTGCCTTTGAGAGAGGGAAAGAGTTTTGCTCACTCTGAAATCAACAATGCCCTATGGCTTTGTAAGCAAAAAAACCTCACAAAGGTATATGATTTATGAATGTCATCTTTGACAGGGAGTGTGCTCCTTTGCTATGGTATTCCCAACGACTATCTTAAATCTTTAAAAAAATAAGGGGGCAGAGATTTAGAGAGTTCAAAGGAGAGCAACAATAACAAAAGACCATTAGGGATGATTTGCAAGGTAAGTGACATTGCTATCAGTGCAGGGAGCCTGGCCACCAACTAGGTCAGTGTCCACAATAGAGCAATCATGAAGACATGAATTGTTAAAAGAGTACTAATGAGAAAGCAACAATGGAGTGAAATTGAGCAAATAAAAACTTAGGGAGAGGATTTGAAGGGGAAAAAAATACAGCAAGTGAAAATTTTAGACAGTGGGATAAAATGAAATCTTTTAAGGAAAGTGGTCCTAGTCCTATCCTTTGAGACCTCTAACTCACTCCCATTTCAATGATATGTTGTAAGGAAATGCCACCCAATAGCAGAGAATGGACAAGATAATCTACTAGGTCTTTTCAGGCTTTAATATCTATGATTGTATGATTCTGTTCCAGTACAGTAGTTTAGTCCATCTCAAGTATGTAATATACTTCAATTGTGAAGTACAACAATTTCAATACTAATATGTTTGAAGGGCCAGACTTGTTCCTTAAGTATCTGGCAGAGCTGGTGGAATAGTTTCTGACAAAGCAGTCCCTCCTCCCTGCAAATGTGTGTGTGTGAGAGTGACACGTGCACCTTCTTTTATAGGAGAAAGATAGAAGCAAATTCAGGCTTTAGTTAGACACACGTTAATTTTTTGCCAGTTCAGTGGCATGAAAATAATAAAACAGTATTCAAAGAGAGACAGACAGAAACAGAGACAAAAATACAGAGAGACCAAGAGAAGGGGGAGAGGAGAGAGGGAGAGACAGATAGACAGACAGATACAGACAAAGAAAGAGACAGAGAGACAGAGAGATAAAGAAAGACAGAGACAGATACAGAGACAGAGAAGGAGGAGAGAAGGGAGGGAGAGAGAGTGACAGGACAAAGAGAGATGAAGAGACAGAGAAATTTTAAAGACATATGTTGTAAAGCAAAGCTTGCATCTCTCCAAAGTGAAATTTTGCCAACACCAAAACTCTGATCATCATATCATCATTGAACTTTCAAAATGTCTTTGTCTCTGTCTCTGTTTCCCCTTTTATTTCTGCCTCTCTTTCTATCTGTCTGTCTCTGTTTCTGTCTCTCTGTTTCTACCACTCTCTTCTCTTTCCTACTCTCTCTGTCTGTGTATTTCTTTGTGTCTCTCTGTCTCTGTCTTTCTGTAACTCTATTTCTTTTTCTATCTCTGTCTTTGTCTCTTTGTGTATCTCTGTTTCATTACATCTCTGTGTGTGTGTATGTGTGTGTGTGTATGTCTCTCTAACCTGCACCAAAATTATTGGATCAAGAAGTCTGCAGCACCCAAATGAATTTATAGTTTGGCTGCTACGTATCTATTTAGCAATACAACCCATGTGATTTGCTTCCATCACAGAGCTCATATTTTTGTGCCCAGTTTCAATAAGGAATGGAAAAATCGCTGGTAAGCTTCTCTTTGATTCAGCCTGTGCTATTTTTTTCCACTTTGGAAATGTAATTTTTGAACTCCCAGGTCAGCCCTTGATTACTAGTGAAGACGAAGAAAGAGAAAGGATACAGTGACTCAATTACATCAGCTCCATTTTCAAGCATGGAGCTTCCTTTGAAGGTGATGGGAGCTCCCAACTCAGTCTGATCACTCAGTTGGACAAGGAGCAAGATGGAAAATGAGTCCCAGAGACAAAGGCAACTCAAAAGCTCTTGCTCACTGATATCATGGGCTGAGAGGAGTGTTTCTCATTTATCCCTGTTAACTCTTATTCTGTCATTCTCAGGGTACTTGAAAGGAAGAAAATAAAAATGTAATATGCTGGCCAGACCAGAAGATTCATTATTAACCTTTCAGTTGATTGAGTCCTTTCACTACTCAAAGCTAAAATGAGTTCTGGGTCTGTGTTCACTGTAGGGATTGCTGCTCAGACCCCATTGCCAACACTCACAAGGTCAGACCAATGCACAACCAGCCTTGTCCAACAATGTGTAACTTTTCTCATAGAAAAAGCAAGGAAAGACATTGTCAGTTTCCTCAGAGGAAGTTCCTTCATATTTTCCTTATCCACAAGTGACAATTTGGGTTAAATTTCATTACTTAAAAGTAATATACAAAGTATTCAATATCCAAAAAAGGAGGAGAAAAAAATGAAAAAGAAAATAATAATACAATTAAAATTATGTCTCTTTTACTTTGAAGAAATCTGTTTTAGTGGTATCATGTTCATCAGTGTTTTCACTGATTGAATTCCACTTATGAATGAGTTGATGAGGGTGGTTTGTACTCAGAGGTTTAATTCAAATCTAAGAATGTTCACTAAAGAGTTAAATATGAATTGTTAACAGACAGAAACCTATAGATCATTCCATTTGAGCTTCCCAGGATTAAATGTTTGATGCTTTTTAATAAAAAAAACTGATAGAGGTTCTTCTGATAAGGAATGAACTCATTGGCACTATGAACATCATAGTCTTATGAACTTTATAGTTAATATTACAAGAATTATTAGAATTATTATTAGAATAAAACAACTATACTATTGGCACTTTTAGGTGTTGAAATCTAAAACCATTTCTTCACCTTTGCGTTTTGTGCTAGGTTCAGTACTGAGGAAGTCTTATCTCTTAATTATGGCAATTAGGCTCTTTATTTAAACTCAATGGCTAGCTGATAAACTCCTACTTGGAGTCCCAAGAATGATGTTTATTATAGGAAAAAATATGCCTCACAAAAAGGAAGGACTTTCCAAAACAAGAAGCTAAATAGATATGTAATATATAATGAAGCCTAAATATGGCATCTAGTTTATTTCTATGCAGAAAGAAATATCAAACAAGTAAAAAAATAAATGTGTATATATGAATATATAGTATAGTAATGCACATTAAAATAGGAATTAGAACAGAACTCAAAAACATTAATTATAATAAGATTATATATATTAAATATAGTATTAAACATCAAAAGAATTAGAACAGAAGTCAAAAAAGACTCAAATCACAATAAGATATATATATATATATATGCATTGTCTTATCAGAATAATGTTAGCACTCTTTCCAATTATTCCTGTCACATTTAACCTATTTGACATCATTCTAATCATTTGTAATAATTATTCATTGCTGGGGGCAGCTAGGTGGCACAGTGGATAGAGCACCAGCCTTGAATTCAGGAGGACCTGAGTTTAAATCTGGTCTCAGACACTTAACACTTCCTAGCTATGTGACCCTGGCCAAGTCACTTAACCCCAGCCTCAGAAAAAAAAAAAAAAAAAAAAAAAAAAAAAAGGAAAAATACTTATTCATTGCTAATGTAGCCAGGTTCAGGCCAATTCTTCTGTTCACCTTTTCTTACACAAAAGGTGATTAAGCCTATAAGATTTCTCCCAGCACCAAATTTATGATCCTACTACATTGAATAGGCTTTGACTCCTTTTCCAACAGTTAGGGTGTTATATATTTTCTTTAGCATTTTAGGGTACCCTGAAGGAGTTGGAATATCACTAATCAAAGATTATCACTTTAAGCCCCTATAAATTCTGTTTCCTCCCAATTTTAGACACCAATAACTTATTAGTGACTCATTTCTATTGGAATAACTTCGCATCAGTTATTTTTATAAAGGTATATTTACTTCAAAGATATTGCGATAATAAAAGCACAAATACTTCTCACCCACACCATTCTAGAGAGACACTTCCTTCTCCCACCTTGGATTCTATGGGAAATGTAGCTCAGTTCTTCTTTTGACATTGGTTCCCTAGGTTTCACACCTAGATAAAACATGACTATCAAATGAACCATCAGTCTGGGATCTGATAGTCACTTCTTGCTCCTGTAGGTGCAAAAGCTGAACTGGCTATAAAACTAGAACACTGAAACATCTGGATACTCGCTTTACTAATGTATTTAGAATTCATGAGCTTTTTTACACAGAATGAAAAACAAAACAAAACAAAACAAAACAAAAAAACAAAAAGAAAAGCTGAGGAATGAAAACTACTTCTTGGGATCTTTGGATCCTAAAATGCTAAAGAGGCTTCTTCTCTCACACCAGAAAGCATTAGTGGAGTGTAAAATAATCAGCGCAATCAAAAAGAATGCAAAGACAGTAGACTGAGGTTGACCTAGCTTTTTAGCTATGCAGCCAATTACAGTAAATGAAAAAAGGAAGGAAGGAAGGAAGGGAGGGAGGGAGAGAGGAAGGAGAAGAGGGATGGAGGAAGGAAGGAAAGGAAGGAAGGAAGGGAAAGAAGGAAGGAAAGAAGGAAGGAGGGGGAGAGAGAGGGAAAGAGGGAGAGAGGGAGGGAGGAAAGAAGGGAGAGAGGGAGGAAGACCTACTCAGAAATATAATCAGATGCCAGAGAGATTGTCAAAGACTACTAGGAAATTAATTTGGTGCTGGACTTAATCAGGGAAAAGAATAAGTTCTGAATAGATGATTGGTGGTAAATAAAAATTGCATTTTTAAGAGGCAGATTTTTAATCAATTGAATGGTGAGAGTGTCTGGACCTCTGTCTCTCAGGGTTTGTAGAAGAAGGTAAGGACTGCTCTGTTTTTGGCTATCTCTCACTGTCTCCCTGTAATTTGAATTCCATCTTTTCTCCTCTGCTTCTTCCCAATTTTATATTCTTATTTTTTGTCTTTTCCCCCTTATCTGCTTTATTTTTTCTTCTAAAATATCATTGTTTTATTCTCATCCTTTCAAGAATGAAGAAACTGACACAAAGGGGTTAAATGATTTGCTCAATATCACATTAATAGTAAGTCAAAGAAGTAAAATCTGAACCAAAATTATTTGGCTCCTGTTAGGTTCCTTACTAGGTGGTAAGTTGGTATGTAACAATTCTCTAGTTCAGAATTCACACCTTTAGTTCATACCTTTAAAAGGAGTTTTCTCATTGGTCTGGGAGGATTTAAGGAGCCAGGATTCAGGAAGAAGAGGATTCCAGATTCTACTGTGGTGCTGACTGGGGACAAGAGCAGATTCACAAGAACTAAAGGAAAAGCCTGCTATGGAAATTCATAACTAGGATTGAATTACAGGAAACCCACTCTTGGAGGCAGAGTCTGATTCATTCCCATGTCTTCACTCTGGCTGGAGGCTCCAGAAGCCTCCCAAGAAACCTGTTCCCAGAGAAAAGTATTTACAGAAAAGAAACCTCCTCCCAAATTCACTGCTCTTTCCATGCTCTCTTACCATATTTAACTCCATGTATATAAAGTACACACACACACATATGTACATTTTACATATATATATATGTATATATGCATATAAACATTATTTCTCTCAATAATCATATTTATACATTTTGTGCTCCAAATTATCAATTATATCAAATAACTTTTTTTTTTCAATTTCACTTGATTCTACATGATTCTTAATCATTTTCCTTCTTCTGAAAATCTTTTTTGGGTGGAAGAGGGAGCAATTTATTCACATCTGCATCGGCTTATACTCTAAAACTTCAATTGTTCTGTGACTTTCTGGGTATGGGTAGGTACTTCTTTCCCAGACAGCAATCAAAGTCCTATAGTACCTTGGCAGACAACTTTATGAGTGTCTGGGGTTAATATATTATAGTCTACTAGTGGCTAGTCTTCCAAAGTTGAGCCTTTTCAAATGTAGCTAAACTAAGCCATGGACAGCTATCTGTGATTAGGATCATTCACCAAACTTCTCTAGCATGGTAATACCTATCATGATGTATATTCCAGTGGCATTGTCAAAATGAAAAAGAAATACAAAAAATCATTAAAATGACTCTTCTGAGGAGACTGGCAGAATATGACATGAATCAAGCATATATATCAAGCACTTGGGGCTACATTTAATTTTTCAAGTTGATCAACTTTTTAGAACTAGAGAATCATGAAAATTTTAAAGAAAAGACCATCTTCATATACCTAAGTGCCTTAAATATTTTCAATTGATATGGTGAAACAATCCAATAAACGTGAATGCTACAAGATCTACAACTGGAAGTATATTGAGTGATCACCTTCATTTTACAGATGAGAAAACTGAAGCCCAGAGAAACAAATTAAATTGCTCAAGATCACATGGTTAGAGTAATGCTATTAATAAATTGAAAGTCATCTCCTTTTAAAAAATCCAGCACATTTTTCCTATTGCCTAGGTGATTTACCTGGTTGAAGGGTAGGAGTTAATGGGTCAGTGCCAACATGACAAGTATTCTCTAGTTGACTATCCAGGAAATTTTTGCTTGACACTATGCCATTTAATATCCTTATTAACCATATGAATAAAGAATTAATTGAAATGTTCATCAATTTGTAGATGTCACAAAGTTGAGAGGGACTGATAATATTCTAAGTAACAATGAAAATATCCAAAGGATTATTAGCAGGCTAGAATGTTGGGATGAACCTAGTAAATAGAAATAATTATTTTTTAACTTCTGTCTGCTTTAGTTTTGTTAATGTATTTAGTTATTTAAAACTTACATATAAATAGAAAAAAAAAAGTTATGTGCAGAGCAGAACATAAGAGAAGATTCAAAATAAGTAGCAATAAATTTCCATCTCATGGAAGCATCTATAATAATAGGTGTTCCTCCATCTCTTGATTTTAAAGTCTTTTTTTGAGTTCTTCTTTGAATTCTTTTTTGTTATTTATTACCTTTTAATATGATTTAATATTAATTTATAATTAATATTATTGTTTTGTTTTGTTATTTTACTTTAGTATATTGTTCTAAAGATGAATTGTGGTCTTCCCTATTTCCAAGTTGCTGAGTTCTTTCTCCTTTGCCTGCTATTTCTTTCAAATAAGACCTTATTAGTGTAATCACCTCTAAGCTAAGGATGGAGGGACAGTGCCTCTGCTTTCAGGGCTTCTTTCAATTTGTCCTAGAATACAAAATCAAGAACTCTGCTCTCCTATAAGTGCCCAAAGACAGCAACTTCCCTGACCCTACTACTTCTGCACTCACCCAGATTATGCTGGTTCCTTTGTGCTTAAAGCCAGCACAACTGGGCCCTAATCTCCCCAGACTAAACCCTAGGCTTCCTACAGGGTCCAGAGGTGCAAGTTCCTGTGGTTGGAGCTGAGGTTATCTTCAAACCTAGCTAATTTCACAGCTCCAAGAAAGAAAGAAAGAAAGAAAGAAAGAAAGAAAGAAAGAAAGAAAGAAAGAAAGAAAGAAAGAAAGAAAGAAAGAAAGAAAGAAAGAAAGAAAGAAAGAAAGAAAGAAAGAAAGAAAGAAAGAAAGAAAGAAAGAAAGAAAGAAAGAAAGAAAGAAAGAAAGAAAGAAAGAAAAAAGAAGGAAGGAAGGAAGGAAGGAAGGAAGGAAGGAAGGAAGGAAGGAAGGAAGGAAGGAAGGAAGGAAGGAAGGAAGGAAGGAAGAAACAGAAAGGAAGGAAGGAAGGAAGGAAGGAAGGAAGGAAGGAAGGAAGGAAGGAAGGAAGGAAGGAAGGAAGGAAGAAACAGAAAGGAAGGAAGGAAGGAAAGAAGGAAGGAAGGAAGGAAGGAAGGAAGGAAGGAAGGAAGGAAGGAAGGAAGGAAGGAAGGAAGGAAGGAAGGAAGGAAGGAAGGAAGGAAGGAAGGAAGGAAGGAAGGAAGGAAGGAAGGAAGGAAGGAAGATCACCTTCAGGAGTGGCAGAGAAAGTAGACACATACTAATTATTCTGAAAAGAATAACCTCTGGGAGTTTTAGTGGACTGAAATCTCATCTTGAATTGGCAGTATGACATGACTGCCAAAAAGACCTAATATAGAACTTGAGCTGAATTAATAGGGACAAAGCTTCCAGGAACAGTGGACTTGTAATCCACCCTTATTATACCTCATCTGGAGTATTATATTCAATTTTGTGCACCAGTATTTATGAAAGACATTCAAATGCTGGAAAGTATCTAAAGAAAGTCAGTCAAGAAAATAAAAGAACTTAAATCTATGTCATATGAGCATTAGTGAAAAAATTAAACATGTTTAATATGTAAAAGAGAAGATACAGGGAATATAAAGTAAATTTACTAAGGTATTTGAAAGATTATTAAGTTGAGAATGGATTAGATTTGTTCTATTTGGCCCCATGGGACATAATAAGGAGAAATGGGAAGAAGTTACCAAGAGGAAAATTTAAATTTTATATTATGGGAAAATCTCCTAGTAACTAGAGCTTTCCAAAGTGAAATGAAATGTCTTGCGAGGTACTAGCTTTCTACTCATGAAAGGGCTTCAAATATAGAATAAAAAACTATATCAAGTGTTTTACACTATGATTCCTTTTATGTATGGGTAGGATTAGATGGCTATGAAGTAGGAAGACTCCAAGATGAAGTTGACTGTTTTACCTAAACAACATGCATTTATTTAGAATTTTTTTTAAATGTATAGGCCAGCAAATTAAAAAACCAAGTGACAATAAATCCAATAAATAATCCAAGTGGAAACAATAAATATTGCATCTGTGTTGTTTTATAATAAGAGCTCACAGATATAGTAGCTAGAGTGCCAGATCTGAAGTCAGGAAAACCTAAGTTCAAATGTGACCTTTTTATTAGCTGAGTGACCTGGGGCAAATACTTAACTGATAATAATATTAACACTTAACTCCCTAAATTTGTGAGGATCAAATGAAATAATGTGAAGTGCTTAGCATAGAGCTGACACATGGTAAGCACTATATAAATATTAGCTATTATTATTACATATAACACTACAGCTTTAAAATACCTTACATACTCTGTATCCCCTATCATCAAGCAATATTATTAGTATCATTAATTCAAATATTACCAATCCCATTTTAGAAATAAGGAAAGTAAAAGACCAAAAAGTTAAATCACAGAGCTTATATTAGTGCTTGGACTTATCCAGATCTTCTTAATCTATGGGCAAAGTTCTTTAGACAGTATTACAGTGAAATACAGCAAAATTTAATATAAAGCCATAGATATCTAATAACTTTTTTTTTCAATGACTTAAATTTCCCCATCTTTGTTTACTCTCACTAGAAACAAACTACCTTCCATCATAGTCCTACCCTTATGCTTCCTATTAGGTAGAGATATTTGTGGACTACTCTACTAGATGTCAAGTTCCAACAATGTGTACCATACTGCAAAGTAGATTCTTGGGAATATACTGTGTTTTTCCGCACGGTATAGGAACAGCAATGGAGGGATGGGGGACAGATTGACTATGTAGAAAGCTTTATTAGAATGAAGTTGTTAACCTCTTAGTGATAGTTCTTTGATAACAACAATCCATTAATTTTTTTAATGCCCAATAACCTTCAATTCTGTGGACTTTCACTTCCTGCAGTGATAAAGAAAAGAACCAGAGGGTATTATGAAAATTGCCCAGGTGATGTTGACAAATACTGATTCCAAGTTTTGGTACTCTAAAATGTAAATAGCTGAAAGGAATTAAATTACATTCGCATTGACATTTTTGTTATTAATGAAAGCAGAAGGCTTAAAGAAATCATGAGGATGGAAAAGCTGGCTCATAGACACTTCTAAAAGGGAATAAAGGTGTTGGAGTAGTTAGCTTCATTTTGAGGCAAAGACAAAAAAGAAAATCAATTTCACATTGTACTTAGTTGTCCCTTTTTCAGTATTTTTAGATCTGGAGTGATCTGACTCCAGCTCAATTTAAAGATGAAGAAACTGAGGCAAACTTAAGTGACTTATAAGATAACTTTATCCTCTCTAAATTCAATTTTCTTGAATGTGTATGAAACAAGTTGGTGGATGTTGATAAAAACACAAACTAGGCTATTCCTTAAAAAAAAAAAAAAAAAAAAATCTCATGGGAAAGTGGAACAAAACAAAACTTTCCAAATAATGAGAATTGTACAAGTTGTGACTGAGGAAGAAAAGATGGTAATGGTTAAGACATTTTTTTTTTTTAATAATGTTGGGATATTTATTAAATGCTTATTTTAAAAAATGTTCTTCCATCCTTCATGGATTGGTATTATATTCCACATTTTTTAGAATTGGAAGGGGCTGTTTCTGAGAGATTTTTTAGTTACATGTCAAGTTTGTTAAATTCCTCCTGTTTATTTTGTAAGCATTTAGAGATATGAATTTCCTACTAAGCACTGCTTTAGATATGTTCTAGAAATTTTGGTATGTTGCCTCACAATCACTCCTCTCCACCCTGGATCTGTGACCTGGAACTGGCTAATAGTTTGTAGGGTACCAGAAGACATCTGATCTTGCTCCCAGTACTAGTTTAGGGGTCCTCTGGGACTCCACCCCAGTGCTTTTTTTCCTGATATTCAATTTCAGCCCCAACCTCTACTGTTGCTGCACTATGCTCCTAGCTAGCTCCTATTCCAATGTGTACAGATTTTTCTTTCTTCCTAAGCTTCCCCAGGCTAGGAAAGTTGATGATTTTGACTTTCCCTTGGCTTTTCCCATCAAAATTTGGCCTGGAATGTTATAGTAGAACATGTTGGGTGAACTGGACAAAAAAAAACAAAAAACTGGACACCATCTTGATTCTATTTTCCAAACTATATTTTAAAAATCATTGCTCTTATTTTCTAGTAATAATTTAGTCCTTGTTCCATACTAATAGAATTCCCCTTATTATCAAGGTATAATTAAGCCCCCCAAAACTGACACAATTCCATAACTGACTTTGTAATATATTTTGTTTTTATTCTGATATCTTTTGAAATGATTCTTTTACAGAAATAGTTAATATATCATAGAGCTGATATGGCAAGTTGCTCCTTCTGGGCTGCTATGTCAAAATTATGAATTTATATAACTATAGAAAAAACACTAAACATTAAAATTATTTATAACATATATGCATCTGTGTATATATTTAACTGTCATTTTCTCCTTCCTAATCTCCCTCCAGTTCCTATGATTGTACAATTGTACATTCATGAGTGTATAAGTGATGTATCTCTAAGCACAACCTAAAAGTTGTCTTTTTTTTTTACTTAGTGTATCATTTTTCTCCCCTGACTTTGTTTCAAAGTACAAGGAGGAATTAGCTTGTAGCACAGTCATAGATAAAAATAAAATCCTGTAAAATGTTTCTTGACCAAAATAAATAGGGGTTAAGGACAATTTATTCGGCAAGAGTCTTCTGTAATTATTGGCAGCTTAATTACTTCTTTGGTTCTCTTTGAAATTGCTGGGTTTTGAATGACCTTTCTAGAGCAAGTGAAATGGGCTGTGACCTTCTCTTCGATTAAGCGCTGCCTTCTAATAGGAGACTAGAAGAAAGTACCATTAGGAAAGATGTCAGAAAGTAGGAACTAACCAACATGCAAGCAAATCTGAGCTTCTCAAAATCTGTTGGAACTTCCTGAACTTTCAATATAGAACCATAATGTATAAGCAGAGAGCATCTCTCTCTTTTTTTTTTTTTTTTTTTTTTTTTTTCCCCATAAGAAATACCAATGAATTTCCTGTCAAGGAAAGGCTGTTAGAAAAACAAAAGAAAATAAAAAGACATTTGGTTAGTGTCTAGTAAAGCAAGTGGTACCTTCTGGTGGAAGATGACACAAAGGTCAGGAACATAGTGACAATTATCTTTAATTTCTACATAATGGTTACTCAAATGATATCTTCAGATTTTGTACACTATCAAGAGACTTACAGAGTAACCCTTTATAAAACACTATTTGGATCATATGAGATAATCAGTCCTTTGTTCATTTCTGAGGCTGTATCTTGATTCCATATAGCATCTGGTACCTTATTGTTATAAACAAAAGTTGAATTACAACCAAAAAAAAATCTAAGAATAATTTTTTGATATAATGGCAAAGCACTGTGTGCACCCAAGTAGTTTCCTGATTCGTCTACCTTAATCTAATCATTTCTGTCTGTCTATATGCTGTCTGTCCATGTATCTATCTACACATACAAGAGAAATAATGCCTACTATATATATATATACATATATACACATGTACATTATATACTTATGTACATATATACATAGATATGCATCATAGATATGCATTTTCTACACACTCTACTTGTGTCATACTCTTAAGCTACAGCAAATTTACTAAATTTCTTTATCACTATATTCAGTTCTTTTCTATGGACAGTGCTTCTTTTTCCATTGGTACCTAGTCCCAGAAATAGAATCTAAGTCACAGAGGAAGAGGCATTGTCATATCTAGGGGAAAAGACAGTGGAGTCCAGGACTCAGATTTCATAGATCTGGATGCTGTTCTTTGATTATACGATATATTTTTCATCACTCATTTAAGTAAATATATGATTTAGGGAACCTTGCTGGAAATTATGGACAAAGAAAAGATATTATTTAATTAAACTGAACACAGTTCTCTTTTCACATACACTCACTATAATAGCAATAATGCCTTACTTATCATTCTCTATTTACAGTACTTCAATTCCCATTTTTGTTTTTATCTATGTCTAGAAAAGTATCTTTCCTCCATGCCTTGTTACTTAGAAATTTTAGCTACCTTCAAGGTTCAGTTCAAGTGCTACCAGCTACAGAAGATCTTCCTGATTCTCTAATCATGAATATTCTTCCAATATTCTTTTGTGTTTACTTTTAATGTGCAGATAAAGTTCCTTGAAGGTAGAAACTGATTTAGGTTTGTCTTTGCATTGCCAGTGCCTAACATAGTACCTGGTACATATTAGATACTTTAAAAATAACTGCTGATTGAATAAATGAATGAATAAAGCTATAAATTATTCAGAATGCCAGGCAATGACTAAAGGAATAACAGTAGTACATCAATACATCAAGGACCTGTATTTCCATTTTCATGAGAACAAAAAAGTGAACTCAAGCAGATTTTCTTACAGAAAAGGAAAGGATCAAGGTAGTGACACAAGATCAGGACCTTACTTCTAGTATTTGCAGAAAGGATATGTTTTTTGATGCAGATTGTTCCAGGAAGTGTTATGAACTGTTCAATGCAGAACTGTTTAAATTGAAAAATATAATAATAATAATAATACCTACATAGGATTGAGGAAGACAAGGTGAACCTGCTAGAATTATACATAAGGCTTAGTATTATTTATGAATGAATATATGGCAAATCCATATATTTCAAACACAAAGCCAAAAATATCCTTGAGAATTCAACAAATAAATTATAATTGAATTAGAGAATTATTGAAGACAAAGCCAGCATATGTTGCATGTACATAGTATGTAAAAACACATGCACACACACAATCTCAATACAAAATTGTATCTCAAATTATAGAATCATACATCTAAAGATGGAAAGGAATGGACAAGTCATTCAATCTAATCCCATTTTTTTAGAGTTGAAGAAACCAACTTCCAGTGAGACTGAGTGAGTGACATACACAAGATCACAAAATGTAGAAGAAATCAAAACCATGCTGGAAACAGATGGGATACATATCAACTGATCAATTAGTATTTATTAACTGTCTACTACATTCCAGGTACTATGCTAAATTTTGGTCATTATGCCAGTCATTCTGTGTCCTTCAAGAGTTGCCATTAATATTTTTTGTCAATTACCCAAAATATTAGATTTCATCTACCTGAGCAATTGTCTGACAGGTAAGAAATATAGACGTATAGCAGGAAAATATGAATTTGTTACTATTTTCTTTCTGACCCCCATCTAACCAAATATGGGAATGAAAGATCTCAGGTGAATATGTATCAGTGCACTAACGTTTATAGAACATTTTACATTTTTATCTTATCTGATCACAATTAGATCAGTTTCTTCATATGTCAAGTGAGGGATTTGCACTAAATGTTTCTAAAGTACTTTTTAGTTGAGTGATTTGTTAAAGGAAAATGTGGAAGAATATTATTCACTTAAGTCCTTCAACTTGCATAAATTCCAGTGGATTTTAATAGGATTAAATCCAACTAGATTGCTTCAGAAAATTATTTTAATATTTGTAAAGATAAATATTTATTTATATTGTATTTCTGAGACTTCATACTAGCAAACTGGAAGAGTTTATTTCACTCTATTTAATTGTTCTAGGAACTTATAGCATTGGCATTGGGTGAGTACACACAGACACTAAAAGTCTTATTTGCTCAATATCTCTTTTTCTAAACATTTCTATTGAATTGCTGTATTGACTAGGCACTTCTTGGAAGATAGGTAGTTGAAGGTAAATTAGATGAGTCCCTACTTTCAGTAACAGGTAATGAAAATGAGATAAACAGCATCTTGCAATTTTAGGAGCACATTCCATTTTTTTTTTTTAATTAAGTACGGAGGGAGCAAGAATAGCATAGTAGCAAATCATATTTTAGTGTGAATTCCTAATAAGACTAATTAGGGAAGTTGACCATATTTTGAGAGCAGATACTTTTTTTTCTTATGACGTTCTTTTTACATATATAAGGCATATGCACTTCAACACTGGAAAACTGCAACCTAAACTATGGATTAAAACTGCTTCATGTACTTCATTCTTTCACTGGTGGGATCATAAGCTTACAACAGAGAGCAGAACTGAGAAAGGAGATGTCCATCCTAGATTAAATGTATTGAAAGTAGAATGAGACCAAAGGGAAACACCTTCATTTAAAAGTTATATTTATTCAAGGCAAAAAAAAAGTAATTGTAATAATAGCACAAATTCACTATTTTACTTGTCAATGCAAATACTGTATTTAGTCATAGCTTTGTCTTGTAAGAAACTTATGTGTGTTAAATAATTTCCCTAATGCCACAGTTAAAAAATAGGGAAAACCTTATCTTTCATACTAAATGTAAGATCCTGGGTAAGTCACTTAACCTTTTTTGCCTCAGTTTCCTCATCTGCAAAATGGGTGGGAGAAGAAATAGCAAACCACTTCAGTATCTTTGCCAAGAAAACCTCAAATGAGGTCACAAAATGATGTTTCATGATTGAAAAGAATAAACAACAGTTTTATAAATGGCTGAACTGGGACTGGAATTAGCTCCCAGTATAGCGTTCTTTCCACTAAACTATACTGCTCTAAGAAATGATAAGCTATTTTCACAGATCCTTAGAATATAGCAAGTTGGTTTTACTTAGTCTTAAAAGAACTGCTTCTGCTGTTTAGCGCAGATCTGTGATTTTACAGGGCTAAGTTCGCCCTCTACTGGAGCAATAATGATGGTGCAATGGATTTGGAATTAAAAACCCTGGGTTTGAATTCTAGCTTTTCTACTTAATAACAATTAAGTAATTAATTAAGTAACAATGACCTTGGACATACCTTAATGTTCTCCACTTCTCAGTTTCTTCATTTATAACATGACGACTACATCATCCCTTCTCAGTTATAAATTACATGTTTTTATTAACCCATTAAATATATTTACACATGTAATTATTAGGTAATATATAGATCGACACTAGGTGGCGCCATGGTGCTCAGAGCTCTGGGTCTGGAGCCAGGAAGCCCCGTAATCCTAAATTCAAATCTAATTTGATCCTAGCTATGAGACTACACAAATCACTTAACTATGTTTGCATCAATTTCCTCATCTGCAAAATGAGCTGGAGAAGAAAATGTCCAATATCTTTTGCCAAGAAAATCCCAAATGGGTTCACAAAGTGCAACACAACTAAATCCAAGGAACAACACATATAAGTATAAAATATCAATTCTAGTGTGTTATATTATCATGTCATATGTTGTTACATATGATGATGTAGAGTGTATACAATGTATATACAACATACACAACAAATAGAAATATAGTATACACATGAATGTTTGTAAAAATAGCCTCGTGCTATTCTTCTGGGATTGAACTCAAGATTTATCAAAGTTTCTGCTCAGATCACAGACATGTAATCCACTGCTGGGCCCATGCTGATATAATTAGATTTTTGTGTGTCTCATTACCCATTTATTTGTAAATTCTTTTCTGCCATGTGGCAGGAAGAAGCCTGATGTATCTCTTTAATTGTTACAAGGTTTATGGCTGCATATCAAGTGTAAACTCATGAGGATCCTGGTAACTATGACATGGCAAATGCATCCTAAAACATATGCATAGAGCAGGGACCCCACCAACCCTCAGGAAGAGAAGCTGGCCTGGCAAATAAACAGTCCATTAGTTAGTTATTGCCAGCCCTAAATGAATAAAACTCTTCAGAGGGAATCGGGACTGTGCTGTAATAATCTGCATAAGGCCCGTTGAATGCTATGGAGAAAGGCCCAAGTGTTCACCTGGCTGCTGTGAAACAGGGGAATGCAGGTGCAGACCCAGGCCAGAGGATGTGTCTAATTTGAAACCTGATGTGCTTTAGTCACTTAACGGCATCCTGAAAAACAGCTGGCTCTGAACCCTCAAATATTGATTCAGTGTTTGGAAATCTGGTTGGGTTTCTGGGCAAACAGCTTATATAAATACATTGTACCATCTGGTTTTATGACTTGAGTGTTTCAATCCCCTTCCCTCATCATTTCCCCCTCTTTTTTCCTCTCTCCAAGGGCAGAGAGGATGATTAATTTGAACATTTTATAGTAGTTCCTCACTTCCCTCAAAGTGGAGGAGGACTAAGTCCCAGTGGCTGCAAATGTTACTGTCTGGCATTAGGAGGTTTCACAGTTAATGGTTAATGGCCAGAGCATGGCCAACCATGCATCTCTGTCCAGGAGCAGGGTGATAAGCTTCGGATCCCTCAGAGCATAAACTTGCAGCCTGACAAGGAAGTAGATTTTTCAAGCAGTGTGTGCTTTTATGATGCCACATTTACCACACATTATCAAAGGCAAATAAAGGGGAAAGAGAGGGTTTGAAGAGACAAACGGGTTGTGGACCTTTTGCAAACAGCCACAGACGTTTTAAGTCTGGTAGCCAAGCAGTTCCTGAAAGTGGAGTCCGTTTTAAAGTCTGTGGAATTCAGTCAGTTGAAAAAAAAAAATAAAATGTTAGTGCTCAAATTCCTTTCTCACTAGTCTGATTCTCCTACTGCACTGCTTGGAAGAGTTTTCTGAGATCTTGCAATTGGAGAAGGAAGCATCTTTATTGGACTGAGTTGGGAACTCTAATGTCTGAGATATATGTTCTTGTCTTGGGAAAGTATGTAAGCAATTATTTTATAATATATATAAGTTTATATATAACATATGTATATATATATATATATGTATATACATATATATACACACACACACACACAAACATATATATGTATTTTGTATTTAACACAAGCATTTCAATATACAAAGAAAAGGGTTATTTGGGAAACTGAATTCTTGTTACATACCATTTTAAGTGCATATTAAATTTAACAAATTTAATGTTTATATCCTCTTCTGAAATTTTTATTTATTTTATTTTATTTATTTATTTTTATTTATTTTAGTTGTTTGTTTATTCATTTTCTTTCATATACTGAATGTTTTCTTTATATTGTTTCCAAGCATTTCTAGCATTTCTCCTTAAATTACCCCAACCTGCCAATTAGAAGCCTTTATAATATTATATTATTATGTATCATATATAATATTATAATAAATTGTAAATAAGCTACAATAAGTTATGAAAAGAAAAACATATCAGCACATTGGTCGTATCTGAACATTCATGGCTCATTCCGAACTGCTAGTGCATCAACTCTCTACCAAGAGGTAGAGGGCATTAAGGAGCTATTTCCAAGAATGAATTAGAGTCTTAAATCAAATTCAGTAAGCCAAAGACTCTTAAGGAAATTGCTGTAGTCTCTTATCTATCTTATAAGGAGCAAACTACTCTAGTCATCCATTTTCTTCACCCTTGAGCTATTAAGAAAAATTCTTCTTTAAGAAGAATTGTTTCATAACACAATGAATTTAATTTTTAAAAATTCTGAACAGAAACATTTAAAGGTCCACTTTTCTTCTGTAAGACAGTTCAATTTAGTTAAATAAATATTCATGAAGAATTTAGTATGGTTAAAACCCTGTGATAAAGGCTGGCAATCCCTCACTTGTAGTGGTAGAAACAAAACAAATCAAAAAGTTTCTCTGCCCTCAAGTAACTTAAATTCTACTAGGAAAATAAAACACATGCACAAATAAGTAACTACAAAGTGCATATAATATAATATGAAGTAATTATAACAGAGAAAAAGTACTTAGAACTACTGATGTGCTGATAAATGTTTTAGTAAAGAGATCATAGAACAAGAATTGTCAGGAAGGACATGCTGGCAAAGATGGCACCTGAGATATGCTATAAAAGTAGATAATCTACAAAGTAGAGGGAAAGTATTACAATTGTGGTAGATCACTTGTGTAAAACCATGGAAAGAGCAAGATGGAGTGTCATATTCAGAAAACAGCTAATAGGTTAGTTTGGCTAGTACAGATTTTGTACATGAGGAGAGAAGGGCAGAAAAGTAATCCCAGAAAGGGAGGTGGGGCACAGATCTGAGCTTCATATGCAAAGTTGATTAGTTGGTATTTTATCAAAGAGGTAGTGGGAAGGTTAATGAAGATTTTCTTTTATTAGAGAGAAAAATGAGTAAAATCAGTATTTTATGACTATTGATTTGTCACATTTGTAGAAGGTTTGAAGAGGAGAGAGACTGGAAGGAGACCTATTTAGATATTATTGCAATAGAAAGGACAAAAGATGATAAAGGGAATAAAAGGAAGGAAGATAAGGAGGGAGGGTGGGAGTGAGAAAGGGAGAAAGGAAGGATGGAAGGAAGCAAGATCAATTATTGTGTCTATTATATACTACATATACAAGTGCTGGGGATACAAATTGAGAAGTTTGGAGATATTTCAATTAGACATTCTGAGTTTGAGATGTCTATAGTACATCCATATAGAAATGTCTAGCAAATAATTGGCAAGATAATATTAGAGTTTAGGAGAGAACTAAAGTAGGATTATGAATTTGAGAATCATATACCTAGCAATAATAATTCAAACCACAAGAGTTGAAACCATTAAAGAAGAAAATGTAGAAGATGAACATCAAAGGCAAAGTTTTTGGGGACATCTACATTTAGTGGGTCAAAATATAATGATAATCTAGCAAAGAAGATTGGAAAAATATTATAGAAAGGTGCTTGAAGTAAAGAAGAAAAGAGAGGAGAGGAAATCCAAAAAGTAGGAATGCTTGAGAGGTTGGTGTTATGGAGAAATTATGTAGAAATATGGAGAAAAGGATTTAGGAGTTTCAAGATGTTTGCTAAGCATAAAAACAGTGGTTTCAGTTGAAAATTGGGGTTATCAGATTGTAAAAGTTCGAGAAGTGGGCATAAAATTTAAAAATATAGGTAATGAATATGAACCAAGCTTTCAAGGAATTTTAACTTTGAAATGGAAAAGTGTAGTATGATAGAGTGGGGAAACAGAAATCAAGGGAGATTGAAGATTAAGATAAGCAAGGTTGTAGGAGATGCACTCCAGGAGGAGATTGAAGCGATTAGGATGAAGAGATTAAATAAAAGAATTAGCCTTTGTCAGAAGAAGCTCCACTTCCTTATCAAGATTTAGGGGGAAAAGACAGACAGAGACACATAGACAGAGACAAAGGGAAGCAGAGAGAAACAGAGACATAAAAGAGAGAGGATGGTGAAGAGGGGTATCCTGTGGTTTAGGGAAAAGAAGACTTATGAAGAATGGTGTCTACTTTTCCATGAAAATAGAAAGCAAGCTCTTTTTCTGAGGGTGATGGAAGGAGGAGAAATCAGGAAATAGTATACCAATCCAAATGTGGCAGAGAAAGTACTCTGAACTGCATTCTTTGAGAGCAATAAATGAATACATTTGCAACATAGTTAGCTGGTTTTAATAGAATAGTTTGTAGATGAGAGAATTTAGAGAAAGGACCTAAGAAATCACCTAGTTCATACCCCTCATTTTACAGATGAGCTAACTAAAACTCGGAGAAGTGAGATTTGCTCATGGTCCCATCTCTAGGAGGAAGCAGAACCAGAACCAGGGCTCAACATAGATTGATTGATTTTAGGGAAAAAACAAAAAACAAAAAAACATTTCTTGGGTCTTTTACATTACATTTTGTATTATATTACATTACCTCTTGGTTTGGTGCAAACCTCAGTAGCCAGTCGTGGGACAGGTTTTAATTGCAATGTATGATTTTAAACATTTCAAGCAAATCATAATTCTAAATCAGATGGATATATATGTTAAAATATGCAAGCCTGCAATACCCAAAATTTTCTTGCCTGATAATTTGAAATGAATTCACAAGTTAAGTTGTAGGATTTAAATTCCATGATTTTGGTGGAATTATTTTTATATCACCTAAGAGTTGTGCCTTTTTTTTTTTCCTTTTGAGCCTCCATTACAAAAATGATGATAAAAATTAAGTTATTATCAAGTGTCCTGTGCAGAATATGATATTCCTTATACAATGAGATATAATATGAAGAATATCAGCAAAAAAAAAAAAAACTTCAACTCTTTACATGATGAGTCCATCTTGTTCCAACATATAAAAAATTTTAAATTTCTTTGTTCTTTTTTTTTAGATGCATACAAGGTTGCCAGATTTTCTCTGATGATTCATAACTCTCTTATCTCTTTATGGGGGTAGTCTTCCAGAAGTTAAAAGTCTTAATGAACAGTTTATAAATGTCTCCATCATAAGCAACTGGCAAGAAAAGTTTCCAACAAAAATGTCCTTAACAGATCCCAAAACAGTTATTCCTATCATAACTATGACAATTATGATTGCAAATTTATAGGTGGTAACCTTAAAGGACACCTAATATAATTCCTTATTTAGATATGCAGAAGTATAAACCCAAAGAAGTTAAATAACAAGTCATATGTAGTAAATGGGAAACCTGGGCTTCAAACACAGGTCTTTTGACTTTAAATCTGGTACACCTTCTTTGACATCACACTTCTCCCTTAAGAAACATCCAAAAATGTCCTTCTGATTTTCTTTTGTTCCCAATGAAGCTGATAATATGTATTATGTTTGCAAAATTGATCACAGTAGAAATAAGTATCATTAATACCATCAATAATCCTCAACATGGAAAATTCCATGTTATCTATATATTACTTTCTAAAGGTATTTCTTAATCTGTGATCTTTGAACTTAGAAAAAAAAAAAAAAGAAAGAAAGAAAACTGAATTTCAATACAATTTGTCTCCCTAAAATCTTATGTGATTTATGTTTATGCATTTAAAAGCATTATTCTGAGATGAGATTCATATATTTCAGATTGCTAAAGGGGTGCATAGCAAAGGTAAGGAAAGATCACTATTATTTTGGGTTTTTTTGACAAATGAAGGGAGAAAGTCTATTAAGATTCAAGGATGAAGTGTCCAGCATGCAGATGTGGAACCATTTCCATTCCTTTTGAATTTCCACTTGATCTACCCCTAGTCTGGCTGTTTCTCCTACTCCTTGAAGTTGGTCCTTTCTATGGTCACTGTCTCTTAGATAGTTGTTATGGTTCATGGTCACCACCATGTTTTACCCAAAACAGTTATTGATCTTTCTGTCTGTCTATTGTCTGTCTATCTATATCTGTCTTCTTTTTGTCTCTGTCTCTTTTCTCTCTCTCTATCTCTCTTTCTATCTTTCTCTGTCTCTGTCTCTGTCTCTCTCTATCTCTCTCTCTGTCTCTGTCTCTCTGTTTCTTTGTCTGTCTGTCTGTCTGTCTCTCTCTTTCTCTCTGTCCCTCACTCTCTGTCTCTCTCTCTTTGTCTCCCTCTCTATCTATCTATCTCTCTGTCTCTCTCTCTCTGTCTCTGTCTCTCTCTCTGTCTCTCTCTCTGTCTCTCTCTCTATATATATATATATATGTATATATATATATATACATATATATATATATGTCTCTCTCTCTCTCCCCCTTTTTCCCTCTCTATCATCCTCTCATTTTCCCAGAGTAGAAACATTCCTTTTCACTTAATTCAGAGAGAATTGAAACAGATGCCATTAAAAAAAAAGAAAGAAAGAAAAAAAGAAAGAAAGAAAGAAAGAAAGAAAGAAAGAAAGAAAGAAAGAAAGAAAGAAAGAAAGAAAGAAAGAAAGAAAGAAAGAAAGAAAGAAAGAAAGAAAGAAAGAAAAGAAATCTCTAATAGGGAAAAAAAACTCAATAACAAAAAATTTAAACAAAAGAATATAAACAATGTAATTATGTATTGCAGATCTCTGAACTTAAATTTAATTATTTTGGGACAAAAATATCTTTCCAGATACAATGTAAAGTACATCCATCCTCTGTGTCCTTCACCTTATCTCAATTTTGTCAGGGATGGATGCTAAACAAAGGTACTCAAATATCTAATCTGATATAAATTTGACTAGGCAATATTTTAAGGTCTGATGGTCTGCATAATCCCTGCTATAATAAGCTCCTCACCCCAGTCTAATCTCTAAGTAAGATATATTCTCTTTTCCTGAAATGTATCATATATATATTTTTTATATTTTAATAGTTTTTATTTACCAGATATATGCATGGGTAATTTCACAACATTGACAATTGCCAAACCTTTTGTTCTCATTTTTCCCCTCCTTCCCCCCCCCCAAGATGGCAGGTTGACCAATACATGTTAAATATGTTAAGAGTATAAATTAAATACAATATATGTATGCATGCCCAATCAGATGTTTTGCTGTACAAAAAGAATCAAACTTTGAAATAATGTACAATTGGCCTGTGAAGGAAATCCAAAATGTAGGCGGACAAAATTAGAGGGTAGTGTTCATGTAGTGGTTCATAATCATCTCCTAAAGTTCTTTCACTGGGTGTAGCTGGTTTAGTTCATTATTGCTCTATTGGAACTGATTTGGCTCATCTCATTGTTGAACATGGCCACATCCATCAGAATTGATCATTATGTAGTATTGTTGTTGAAGTATACAAAGATCTCCTGTTCCTGCTCATTTTACTCAGCATCAGTTCATTTAAGTCTCTCCAGGTCTTTCTGAAATCATCCTGTTGGTCACTTCTTACAGAACAATAATATTCCATAATATTCATATACCACAATTTATTCATCCAATCTCCAATTGATGGGCATCCACGTAGTTTCCAGAATGTGGTATATTTCTTTTCTGAAGCCCATCTTGAATACGGGACCCTCTTTTTATGACCTGTACTACTTCAAAGAGGGGGAAGATTTAGACATCCACCTTCTTCCCCCACCATTTCCTTCTTAAAATTCAATTTGTCTTGCACTGATCTTATATTTGGCAGAATTAATTACATAAAAAGAACATAATAATACTTACGATGTTCCAAGCACTCTAACTGGCAGGGATAGCAATGCAAAGAATGAAATGATCCTTCTCTCAACAACATTATATTCTATCAAAAAGAACAATGTGTATGGATACAAAATAAAGCTCTTACTCTTTCTAATCAAATAAAAAATTTTAATGCATTTTAAGGAAAAAACTAGAAAAGATCCTACAGCTAGGAGATTCAGGAAACATTTCATATAAAATGTGATAGTCTTGAAGGTCCTAAGAGACACTACAAGGCAGAGGTGAAGCAAGAGTATATTCCAGTCATGAAGGATGGCTAAGTAAAAGGCATAGAGAAGAGAAATGTAATTCTGCATATGAAATTAGGAATATCAGTTTGGCTAGATTGTAAAATGTTAGGGAGAAGCATAATGATTAATGAAGCCTAAAGGATAAATTGGGGTCACATTGTGAAAGGCTTTAAAAATCCAACCGTGAAGCTATTCTGTGATCTTAGAAGCAATAGGAAGCCATTAGAGTTTACTGAGCCATAATGAGATGATCACACCTGTACTCAAGGAATATCTCTTTGGAATTTACCTCAACAAGCATATAACTCCAAAACTGATGCCATTTTTCTTTAAATTACTATTTACCCTATCAGTTACTTCTAAAAATGAGAAGCAGAGTCTCTGTCTCTATTCCAAAAGCTGAGCATTCCACAGAATAATGATAATACTCATAATTAAATTTATATAATAAATATACATATATATATATATATATATATATATAAATAGATTTATATAATGATATTTTAAGGTTGATAAAGTATCCATTTTATCATCTAATTTTATTCTTAAATAAGCTTGTTAAGTAGGTGGTATTATTATTGTCATTTTATATATGGAGAAACTGAGGTACAAGAAGATTTTTTAAAATACTTTTTAATTGTTTTATTTTCTGGTTATACATGCATATTACCTTTTAAAATACACATTTCTTAATGAATCATGTTGGGAGAGAAAAATCAGAACAAAAAAAAAAACACAAGAGGAAAAAAAAAACAAAAAAGTGAACACAGAATGGATTTATATTAAATCTTAAATCTCCATAGTTCTCTTTCTGGATGCAGATGGCATTTTTGATCCAAAGTTTTTTGAAATTACCTTGGATCATTGAACCACTGAGAAGAAACAAGTCTTTAATAGCCAATCATCTCACGATTTTGCTGTTACTGTGTACAATATATTCCTGGTTATGTTTGTTTCACTCAGCATCAGATTGTGTATATCTTTCCAATACTTTCTAAAATCATCTTGTTCATTTTTTAATAGAACAATAATATTCCATTACTTTCATATGCCATAATTTATTAATTTTCCAATTCTTTGCCACTGCACAAAGAGCTTCTATAAACATTTTTGCACATGTGGGTCCTTTTCCCTCCTTTATGATTTTCTTGGGTATAGACCCAGGAGTAGACACTGCTGGGTCAAATGGTATGTACAGTTTTATAGCCCCTTGGGCATAGTTCCAAATTGCTCTCCAGAATGGTTGGATCATGAGGTACAAGGAAGTTAAGTAACTTGTCGGGCATCACACAGCTTGCAAGTATCTAAACCATCATTTAAATTCAGTTTTTCCTGACTCTAAGGCCAATATTTTACCTATACCATCTACCCCGTGAGAAGGATGAAGTGCCAAACCTTGCCTATCTTAGGGAGTCCTATTCACTCTTTTTCCCTTTGGTGGTATCATTTTAGTGCTCTGTAAGGAAGCAAACTTTCAGAATAAAAATGTTATTGTTTTATGGGATCTTAACCACATAAAAACTTTAAATGACAAAGTTTCTACCAAGGTAAGAGAGATTATTCCCTGACAAAACCTCCCATCAATGATATGCTGTTCATAGCTTTCTCCCTTTAAGGAACTAAACTTTCTTCTGCTTCTACCCTACCCTAACTAAAGTCATTTTTAAAAACAAGTAGCAAATTTGGCTTTCATTTTCTATACATCATTCTTCTCTCTCAAGAATTAATGAGGGAACTGTATCCCCTAGCTACAATGTGTAAGACTCTTCTCCAGAATCCTGTTTGCTGCTCATACATGAGTAAATTATTAAAATGACGACTTAGAATAATATCCACAATAAATCAAAATTTTAAGACAATATTTCTTCTGACATAAATTTCCAACATTTTTTCTTTATTGTAAGGAAGACAATGTGATATGGTTTTAAAATACCACTGGCTCTAGAATATGAGAATATGAATTCAATACCTACCCTCTGAGTTTTAGCAAGTCACCTAAAGTCCTTGGGACTCAGTTACCTCATCTCTAAAATTAATGTATTTGATTAGATACTTCTGAAGTCTCTGTCAGATCAAAGCTTTAATTCATTCACTCTAGGATCTCCCACATAAATCCTTCTTAATTGTCAAACCTCACAGATGAACAAAATCAATATTCTAGTTTAATGAGGTAACCTTTATCATTTTCCTCTTTATTCTACTAATTAACAGTGGGTTTGATAAAGTCAATCATTAAGAATTTATAAAGCACATAAAAGGTATTCAGGGTGAACCAGCACCTCTTGTATGAGTATTTGCCAGAGAGTCTTCAGGAATACTCATCCACATTTGGTGTTCATCTGACACTCAACCCCTACTTGTGGCTCCAAGAAGCTGTGTCAAGTATAATGACCATACTCTGGTAAAAACTGTCTCAGCAGACAGGCTAACACCTGCTAAGAGTAACCAATAGACCTCAAACCTGTTGGTGCAATAGGGGGATTTTATCCTGAGCATGAGAAAACATCCCTTGGCAGAATCGACAGAGGAAAACAATTTGTTCCAACAGCCATGAAGGCAGATGAAGTACATACTGTGAGGTGCTTAGAGCTTCATCAGACAATAAAAATGGCAAAGTCATTCATTGTATCCCAAGCCATCAGTAATTTTAACTTTTCTCTTACCTTTGGACTCTGATGACTCTAGAACAGAGTGTGAGGTCAATGACACTTCAAGTTTGCATCACTTAAATCTAATTCAAGTGTGAGCCAAGACAATAGCTCATGACATCATTGATCCTATTAGAAAATGAAGGACAAATAAAATTGTTAACTATATGTATATATGGGCAGCTATAAGTACAGGCAGATATAGATCAGGCCTGGAGTTAGGAAAACTTATCTTCCCAGTGCAAAGATGGCCTCAGACACTTATTTTGTGAGCCAGGCAAGTTACTTAACCCTATTTTCCTCACTTTCCACATCTGAAAATGAGCTGAAGAAGGAAATAGCAAACTAGCCCAGTATCTTTGTCAAGGAAATTCCAAATGGGATCACAAAGAGTCAGACACAATGAACAACAACCAATATGTGGCTACAACTGAAATTCTAAAGGGAAGGAACATATAAATAAATAAGTATGTACACGATACCTACAAAGTTGTTAAGGGATAAACTTAAGAGGGAAAAGCACTAGTAACTGGTGGAAAGGGAATCAAGGGAATCTGCCATCTGCAGAATGCTTATTCCAAGAAGTAGAGGTGAAAAGTCAGAGAATTCTGATTATAAGGGCCAGTCACTTCAAAGTGGAATGTCCTATTTGAGAAACAATAAGAAGGTGAGCAGTTTTGGAGATTAGAGTCAGCAAAGAGTAGTAACAGAAGAAGACTTGAAAGGTAGGAATGTGACAAATTATGAAGAGTTTTGACTTTACATTTGATTCTACAGGTAATAAGAAATCAGTGGAGTTTATTGAGTACAAGAGTAAATTGTTCAAAATTAGACTTTAGGAAAATTGTTCCAGTTGGTGACCAAAGGATGAATTGTAGTGAGGAGAGATGAGAGGGAGGGATACTAATTATAAAATTATAACTAATTAAAATTAATTATAAAAATGTGTGCAAGAAGTGATATGAACTTGAACTATAGTAGTGGCTCTGAAAATGAAGAGAATATAAGAGATCATAAACTTTGGCAATTCTTTAGAAATATATGGTTAATGGAAAGGAATATTTGATACTAAGGTTTTAAGTCTAAATGACTAAGAAAATGATGATTCCCCTCACTAGTAATGGGAAGGTGATTAAGAGGAAAATTTATTTGGAGCCAGAGATTTCCAAGTTGAGTCATCCAAAAATAAATTGATTATGTAGTTCTGGATCTCAAGGAAAAAGGGCTAAGGACTAAGAAAAGATCTGGGAATCATCTGCAAAATGATAACAACTGAATTGATGAGAATGTAGATTACTAAGTGGGCTAGAGTAGAAATAAAAAAGAGGAAGGCCCAGGTTAGAATCAAGATGGGCTAACATTTTCATCCTTCTACCCTTCGTATGAAACCTATCTTTCACTTTGTGGGAAATGAATAAGAAGATTCATTTCAAAAAACTTCACTTGAAAAATCAGTTACCAAAAAACAAGGCATGTCCACTGCACTGAGGGAGATAGCATACAGTTCCAGACACTGCCCAGACCAAGGTTTTATTTTTGTTTTCCTGTAGAATTCAATCAATCATTCATCCTTACATTACATCTTCTTAAAAACATAACGTAGTGATCTTAGAGAGTCCATTTATTTATTTATTTTGTCATGTCTAAATTGACAGGTATTCCAGGTTTTCCATGGTAATGCATGGTCTTCATTTGCTTTCTATGTTAATAGCAAGGAAAAAAAGGGGGTGGGGTGAGAATAAACAATGTGGCTTAAGTTGCTCTCTGATGTTAAAGGACTTGACATTGGGAAATATAAATTTAAGCAAATTTGTGTGTTTGAATGCAGAATATTTCATTTCTGCTGAATCAGACAATATTTTATCTCTTTCAGTAGCTTAAGTTTACATTGTGTTGTCATCTGCCTGGCAGCAGGCTATGCAGGTGGCAGATGGAGTCAGAGGGAACGTTTGACAGCTGAGTTAATTAGTAGATGGCAGTTTTGAGTGTTGTCAAGCTGCCAGTAGAAACTGTAGGTGCTTTTGGTGGGAGTATGCAAAGATGATCTCAAAGGGTCAAAATATTTGTGTTTCTCACATGACTTGAATTTTTGTATGCTTTCACACTTTAGAGGAAATTACCATGAATTAATTTATAGATGTTGTTTCTATTTACAGATGAGTCAAGTTTCCAAGAAGTCTACAAAAATCAAAGTGTCTTATTTTTGACTTCGTTTGCACAGAATGCCTTCTACCACGATGCTTGATTCACTTTTCAATGACTATAATATTCTCTGGGAGCATAGTGGATAAACTGCCAGGTCAGGGCTCAAGAACATTCATCTTCCTGAGTTCTAAAATATGGGGTCTCAAATACTTACTAGGTATTTGACCTTGGGTAAGTCACTTAACCCTGTTTGCCTCTGTTTTTTCACCTGCAAAATGCACTGGAGAAGGAAACAGATGACTTCAGTGTCTTTAACAAGAAAACCCCAAATGGGATCATGAACTGTCAGATGTAACTGAAATGACAGAACAACAAATAATATACTCATGGTGGATTTTCTTTTTCAAGTTCTAAAGGACTTCTTTTTCTATACTTTCCTAGTTTTTAGATTATATAATATAATAACAAAAGGTTTTTTTTCTTTCATGTAGAAATGATTTTTATTTTTGATAGTTTTTCCCCTGAGACTTTTAAACATATTTTCTCTCAATTAGTAATTTTTAAAGGAGATTATCTTTTAAAGATATCTTCTATCTCCTTTTATATTATGAATCATTTTTACTCATATTCAACTCTTCATGACATCATATGAAGTTTTCTTGGAAAAGATACTGGAAATATTTGGCATTTCCTTCTCTAGATCTTCCAACTAATTTCTCAGATGAGGAAACTGAGGCTAACAGATTTGAGTCAGTTTCCCAGTTTCATATAGCTAGTCAGTGCCTGAGGTTAGAATTCAACCCAGAAAAATGAACTTTCCTTACTCAGGCCCAGCATATTATCCATTCCACCATATATCTGCCCTTATATAGCCTTATGTGATATGTAATCTATCTCCATAGATCTTTCTTTCAATGTGTATTTTGATAGACAAACAGACAGACAGACAGATAGATGATAGATAGATAGATAGATAGATAGATAGATAGATAGATAGATAGATAGAAAGATATTTAGATAGATAGATAGCATAACACCTTAATTGGAGTACCTACTGTGGACCCAGTTCCTGTACTAGATAGCCCACACCAACCTGTCTTCACAATGCTAGTTCTGGGGTTCCAGAGAAAGAACAAGATCACATTTCTATGTTCAATTCAACTATAAATCTTATGTACCAGGAGTATTCATATGATCTGCAAAGTAAGATATGATTTGAGAGTTTGAACACATTTTATGGTTCATTAAATCTGATAGTATCTACCTCCCTTGAGATCATGAAGATCAAGAAGAAAAATTTTTAAAAAAGATGAACTACTATTTGGGGAAGTGAAGGAGAAAAATAATAGCTAATGGAAAAAAGTAGAAATATATGAAAGATCAGCGTTCTTTTAGGGACTAGGTATTTCTGGGTATGTTTATGTACTAGAGCCTCGACCACCTAAAGTTATGTATTAGATAAGACTTAATTTTCTATTTCTTAACTTTATTGTAAATAGTGCAGTTATACACACTTTCAGACACTTTCAGAACATAAGGTGTAAACCTCATGATTTATTATGTGTACCACCATATTTTCAGCTAGTTTTCTTTTTGTTTCCTTTTTTTTCTCTTTTTATTATTAATTTTATAATTTTAACTTTTTTTTGACAGTACATATGCATAGATAATTTTTTTTTGTTATAACAGTATCCCTTGTACTCCCTTCTGTTCTGAATTTTTCCCCTCCTTCCCTCCACCTCCTCCCCTAGATAGCAGGCATTCCCATACATATTAAATATCTTATAGTATATGCTTGATACAATATATATATGTGTGCAGGACCGAATTTTGTTGTTGTTGTTGTTGCAAAGGAAGGATTGTATTTGGAAGGTAAAAATAATCTGGGAAAAAAATTAAAAAAAAATGCTCACAGTTTACACTCATTTCCCAGTGTTCCTTTTCTGGGTGTAGCTGATTCTGTCCATCATTGATCAAATGGAATTGGATTAGCTCTTCTTTATGTTGAAGATATCCACTTCCATCAGAATACATCCTCATACACTATCATTGTTGAACTATATAATGTTCTCCCAGTTCTGCTCGTTTCACTCAGCATCACTTGATGCAAGTCGCTTCAAGCCTCTCTCTATTCGTCCAGTTGGTCATTTCTTACAGAACAATAATATTCCATAACATTCATATACTATAGTTTACCCAACCATTCTCCAGTTGATGGGCATCCATTCATTTTCCAGTTTCTGGCCACTAAAAAAAAAGGGCTGCCACAAACATTTTGGCACATACAGGTCCCTTTCCCTTCTTTAGAATTTCCTTGGGATATAAGCCCAGTAGTAGCACTGCTGGGTCAAAGGGCATGTACATTTTGATAACTTTTTGGGCATAATTCCAGATTGCTCTCCAGAATGGTTGGATTCTTTCACAACTCCACCAACAATGCATCAGTGTCCCAGTTTTCCCACAGCCCCTCCAACATTCATCTTAGTCAATCTGACAGGTGTATAGGGGTATCTCATAGTTGTCTTAATTTGCATTTCTCTGATCAATAGTGATTTTGGAACACTTTCATATGAGTGGAAATAGTTTCAGTTTCATCACCTGAAAATTGTCTGTTCACATCCTTTGACCATTTATCAATTGGAGAATGGCTTGATTTCTTATATATTAAAATCAATTCTCTGTATATTTTAGAGATGAGGCCTTTATCAGAACCTTTAACTGTAAAAATGTTTTCCCAATTTGTTACTTCCCTTCTAATCTTGTTTGTATTAGTTTTGTTTGTGCAGAAACTTTTTAATTTGATGTAATCAGCATTTTCTATTTTGTGATCAATAATGATCTCTAGTTCTCCTTTGGACACAAATTCCTTCCTCCTCCAAGTCTGAGAGGTAAACTATCCTATGTTCCTCTAATTTATTTATGATCTCATTCTTTATGCCTAAATCTTGGACCCATTTTGATCTTATTTTCATATGTGGTGTTAAATGTGGGTCCATGCCTAGTTTCTGCCATTCAGCTGGTTTTCTTTAGTCCATCAGAAACCCTATAGTATTATTATATCATTTCTATAATTCTTAGAAACTTCAGAATGTGGCAACTCTACCCTTTCCCCAAAAGAAAATGAATTCTAAATGGAAAAATGTACTTTTCAGATTCTTGATTAGCATATTACTGCAAAATTACAGAATTCAGACTATGTTGTTCCTAATATATAGCTTCTTTCTTGCCTCAGGGTTTCCACAGACATCTATCATCACACAATTTTTTGTTTTGTTTGTTTGTTTTTTGTTTTTTGTTTTTTATTGCTGAGGCAATGGGGTTAAGTGACTTGCCCAGGGTCACACAGCTAGGAAGTGTTAAATGTCTGAGGCCAGATTTGAAATCAGGTTCTGCTGATTTCAGGGCTGGTGTTCTATCCCATCTAACTGCCCCTACGATCACACAAAAGTTTAATCACAAATTTGGAACACATCACACCCTTTTCATTTTTGATTCAGGTCAGAGTAAATTAGTAGTAAGATGCCATACATCTCCCAGCTCATAGGAAGAGAGTTTTTTTTTTTTTTAATTTGAATAAGTCTAGGTTTTTCACTTTGAATAAGTCTAGAAACTTAGCAAAATCCTCTAATTCTCTTCCAATTATCAATAGAGTTTCATCTGTCCTTTTATGGTCAAATTAGTAGGGTTATTCAAATTATCAAATTCTACTTGGCACAACATCCATTTTAAAGGAATGCCTGGTTGATACCTAAACCAGGTAGATCAAAAACTGAGAAAGAAAATTATAGACCAATTTCCTTAATGAATATTGATGCTAAAATCTTAAATAAGATATTAGCAAAAAGACTTCAGAAAACCATCCCCAGGATAATACACTATGACCAAGTGGGATTTATACCAGGAATGCAGGGCTGGTTTAATATTAGGAAAACTATTAGTGTAATTGACCATATTAATAATCAAATTAATAAAAACCATATGATCATCTCAATAGATGCAGAAAAAGCATTTGATAAAATCCAACATACATTCCTATTAAAAACGCTTGAAAGTATAGGAATAAATGGACTATTCTTTAAAATAATAAAGAGCATATATTTAAAACCTTCAGTAAACATCATATGTAATGGCGATAAACTAGAACCTTTCCCTATAAGATCAGGAGTGAAACAAGGTTGCCCACTATCACCATTACTATTCAATATAGTACTAGAAACTCTAGCCTCAGCAATAAGAGCCAAGAAAGAGATTCAAGGAATTAGAGTAGGAAATGAGGAAATCAAATTATCAATCTTTGCAGATGACATGATGGTATATTTAGAGAACCCCAAAGACTCTGCTAAAAAGCTATTAGAAATAATTCAGAATTTTAGCAAAGTTGCAGGATACAAAATAAATCCACATAAATCCTCAGCATTTTTATACATTACCAACACAATCCAACAGCAAGAGATGCAAAGAGAAATTCCATTCAAAATAATGGTCGATAGTATAAAATATTTGGGAATATATCTACCAAAGGAAAGTCAGGAATTTTTTGAGCAAAATTACGAAACACTTGCCACAAAAATAAAGTCAGATTTAAATAATTGGAAAGACATTCAATGCTCTTGGATAGGCTGAGCAAATATAATCAAGATGACAATACTCCCTAAACTAATCTATTTAGTGCTATACCAATCAGACTCCCAAGAAACTATTTTAATGACCTAGAAAAAAATAACAACAGAATTCACATGGAACAACAAAAGGTCGAGAATTTCAAGGTAAGTAATGAAAAAAAAAATAAATGAAGGTGGTCTAGCTGTACCTGATCTAGAACTATATTATAAATCAACAGTCACCAAAACCATTTGGTATTGGCTAAGAAATAGACTAGTTGATCAGTGGCATAGGTTAGGTTCACAGGGCAAGATAGTGAATAAAAATAGCAATCTAATCTTTGACAAACCCAAAGATCCCAACTTTTGGGATAAGAATTCATTACTTGACAAAAACTGCTGGGAAAACTGGAAATTAGTGTGGCAGAAACTAGGCATGGACCCACATTTAACACCACATACTAAGATAAGATCAAAATGGGTCCAAGATTTAGGCATAAAGAACAAAATTATAAATAAATTGGAGGAACATGGGATGGTTTACCTCTCGGACTTATGGAGGAGGAAGGAGTTTGTGTCCAAGGGAGAACTAGAGACTGTTATTGATCACAAAAGAGAAAATTTTGATTACACCAAATTAAAAAGTTTCTGCACAAACAAAACTAATGCAAACAAGATTAGAAGGGAAGTAACAAATTGGGAAAACATTTTTACAATTAAAGGTTCTGATAAAGGCCTCATCTCCAAAATATACAGAGAAATGACTTTAATTTATAAGAAATCAAGCCATTCTCCAATTCATAAATGGTCAAAGGATATGAACAGACAATTTTCAGATGACGAAATTAAAACTATTTCCACTCATATGAGTGTTCCAAATCACTATTGATCAGAGAAATACAAATTAAGACAACTCTGAGATATCATTACACATCTGTCAGATTGGCTAAGATGACAGGAACAAATAACTATGAATGTTGGAGGGGATGTGGGAAAACTGGGACACTGATGCATTGTTGGTGGAGTTGTGAAAGGATCCAACCATTCTGGAGAGCAATCTGGAATTATGCCCAAAAAGTTATCAAAATGTACATACCCTTTGATCCAGCAGTGCTACTACTGGGCTTATATCCCAAGGAAATACTAAAGAAGGGAAAGGGACCTGCATGTGCCAAAATGTTTGTGGCAGCCCTTTTCATAGTGGCTAGAAACTGGAAAATGAATGGATGTCCATCAATTGGAGAACGGTTGGGTAAATTATGGCATATGAATGTTATGGAATATTATTCTTCTATAAGAAATGATCCAGGAGGAATACAGAGAGGCTTGAAGAGACTTACATCAACTTATGCTGAGTGAAACGAGCAGAACTTGGGGATCATTATACACTTCAACAATGATACTGTATGAGGATGTATTCTGATGGAAGTGGATATCTTCAACATAGAGAAGAGCTAATCCAATTCCAATTGATCAATGATGGACAGAATCAGCTACACCCAGAAAAGGAACACTGGGAAATGAGTGTAAACTGTGAGCATTGTTTTTTTTTTTTGTTTGTTTGTTTTGTTTTGTTTTGTTTTGTTTTGTTTCTCTTCCCAGATTATTTTTACCTTGCTAATACAATCCTTCCTTTGCAACAACAACAACAACAAAATTCAGTTCTGCACATATATATTGTACCTAGGATATACTATAATATATTTAATATCTATGGGAATGCCTGCCATCTAGGGGAGAGGATGGAGGGAAGGAGGGGAAAAACTCGGAACAGAAGGGAATACAAGGAATAATGTTGTAAAAAAAAAAAATTACCTATGCATATGTACTGTCAAAGAAAATGTTATAATTATAAAAATTTTAAAAAAAAGGAATGCCTGGTGAACAAAACTACTCCCTGGTATTATTGTTGCACATTTATAAGAGAAAAATTTCCAATCCATCCTTAACATTTGTTCAAGATCTAGAGGGCGCATAATATTATGCTTGGTACAATAGTTCTTAGATAAGATACAGACCATTCTTCCATAGACCTCTCTCATCTCTAGTCTCCCACAGAAGTCTCTACAGTCTCTAGTATCAGTTTATTACACTCATACATTCATAAGTACTCAAATGGATTTATGATTTTTATCATGGTGGTTTTTTCCTCCAATGATGTAAATCAAAATACATTTATGCACTAACATTCATATAAAATATGGACTGTGCTGGTCCAAAATCAACATAGATCTCCTATTTTAGATAGCATTTTTTCAAAGGTAGTTTATTTTTAATGTTCTTCTTAATTTAATATCCTATTTCTTCATGATTTCATAAATGAGGGTGAATAGGCCATGGACATAGATCACAATATTTTCATTCATTACAAAATTACCAATCATAGTATCAACAAATAAATAAACACTGAGTAAGCTTCTACTTTATAGGCGATATAATAAGTGCTGGGAACAGAAAAAGAAGTAAAATACAATCCCTGCACTCAAGGAGCTTATCATCTAATGGGGGTAACAACATACAAACAAATAAGTAAAGAGCAAGCTATATACAAAATTAATCAGAAACAATAGAAGAAAAACACTGGAATTAAAAGGGGGTTGTAAAGGCTTCCTGTAGAAAGTAGTTGAAATTTAAAGGAGGTGATAGAGAGAAATAGATGAAATGGAGAATGGAGAATATTGCAGGCATGGGGACACTAAGAGAAAATGCCCAGAGCTGAGAGATGGAGGATCTTGTGCATGGAACAATGACATTTTCATTGTCACTGATCAAAAAAGGCATCTCAAAGACTAAGATGTAAGATGATTAGAAGGAAGGGAACTAGGTTATGAAAGAATTCATTAATTCATTTATTTGTTTGTTTATTTATTTTATGTGCATGGTCTCATTTGATTTTTTTATTATGCTTTTTATTTATAAAACATATGCATGGGTAATTTTTCAACATTGACCCTTGAAAAACCAGTTCCAACTTTTCTCTTCCTTCCCCCCATTCCCTCCCCTAGATGGCAGATAGTCCAATACATGTTAAATATTTTAAAGTATATGTTAAGTACAATAGATGTATACATATTTATACAGTTATCTTGCTGTACTAGAGAAATCGGATCTAGAAAGAAGGTTTTAAAAAAACCTGAAAAGGAAAACAAAAATGCATCCTAACAATAACAGAAAGAGTGTAAATACTATGCTGTGGTCCACACTAATTTCCCATAGGTCTCTCTCTGAGTGTAACTGATTCTCTTCATTAGTGAACAATTGGAACTAGTTTGAATCATTTCATTGTTGAAGAGAGCCATGTCCATCAGGATTGATCATCATATAGTATTATTGTTGAAGTGTACAATGATCTCCTGGTTCTGCTCATTTCACTTAGCATCAGTTCATGTAAGTCTCTCCAGCCCTCTTTGAAATCATCCTGCTGATCATTTATCATAGAACAATAATATTCCATAACATTTATATACCACAATTTATTCAGCCATTCTCCAATTGATGGGCATCCATTCAATTTCCAGTTTCTATCCACTACAAAAAGGGCTGCCATAAACATTTTTGCACATGTGAGACCCTTTCCCTTTTTTAAGGTCTCTTTGGGATATAAGCCCAATAGGTTCTGAAGGAATTTAAATACTAAAGAGACCATTTATATTTATTCTAAAAAGCAATAGGATGTCATTGGAATTTGCTGGCAGGAAAGTTGATTGAACTAGTGCTTTAGGAAAATAGGTAATGACTGTAACTTTAATTAACTATTGATGTTATGTGTAATTTCTCTTAAATAAACATATACAAGCAGTTGTAATATAATATTTACCTATAAATATAAAGATATATATTATTATAGATAAATTGATAGAGTGATAGATAAATATGGAATTGATCTTTGCTACTCCTCATATGACACAAATAATTAGGCCATATTTAAAGACTTAAATTGATAAGATCTGCCACATTTGTCAGAGAGCCTTTGAGAATCATAAGGTTCTCCACGCCATAATGAGGCATTAAGAAACACCTTTATGAAATAATTTTTTTTTGCCACTTACATATCGTTATAGGATTTTTTTAGTAGTGTTATATTTCATAGAGTAACAACATGTTTAATCTCTGTACAGTACAATAAAAATATCTAGCAGGTATCTGATGAATAAACCAGTAAAAAAGCATTTGTTAAATGCTTACAATGTGCTAAGCACTATGCTAAGCTCTAGGCATACAAATATTAAAACAAAATGATTATCCCTGTTTTCAAAGGGTTCACATTCCAATTAGGGGAGATATACACATAAGAACATTTAGCTGCAAAAAAAAGAAGGAAAAGTCCAAGTCTTTAGGATATAGTTAAAAGATGTATAGCAATGTCCAGAAGACCTTAAATTATATTTGTAGGGGTCTGGATGATATAAGAATAGACTAATTGGTAAGGTTGAGTTGACCTTAGGAAATAATAGTCTACAAATCATAAGGAACTAGTAGTTTGTTATTTTAAAGGAGAGATGATAATTGTTCACTTTCTATATGCCTTTCTAACTGGTTTGATTTGGCCAAAACCCCAGCATATGACTGTTGGGAAGGAGATAATGGGTGTAAAGTCAGGATTCTATGTAATTGCTCCAATGGGATAAGATTTGGGATTCAGCATCTATTATAAAGATGCTATTCAAAATCTAATATGAACTGGGCAATACTGTTTTGGGGCAGAGGGTGGAAGATCTCTTCATGACCTACTCCCTCAGGTTACTTGTATTTTGTATTCCTACTAATTTAGGTGCTTCTTCAATGCTTGTTGAAATAAAAGCAGTGGATAATAAAATAATAGATATAGTAAGGACCTTAGAAACGTCTAGTTCAAGTTTACTTCTAATAATAGCATCCCATCTATAAATGGTTATCCAGCTTCATTTCATGCAACTCTTGAATGAGAATTTTTTATATAATAAGAAAGACCATAGTAATGATAATCATGAAAGTCAGGGTAACAGTATCTAATAGTTTGACAACTTTGAAAGTGGAGAAAAGATAAGGGATATTAACTTGTAAAAGATGAATCTGAGTCTTTTAAGACTGATTAACTAGTGATCATTAGGAGAAATAAGGAAAATAGGAAAATGGGCAAAGTTAAAGGGAGAAATTATGAGGGCCAATATGGTGTATCTTCATGAAAGAAGGTGCTGTGTTCTATGAGAAGTGCAGAACTGAAGCAGCTCAAAAGAAACACAAGATATGCAGATTTAGAGTATCCACCCCAAAAGTTCATATTTGTGCTCAAACTATGGTAGTCTGATCAGCCACAGTTGGCCACACTATAACGTGACTCTAACACTAACACAGTGATATCATTTTGGTTCTCTTCAAGTATGGAGGACAACAATCTAATATAATTGAATATTAGGTATTTTCAGAAGTTGGAAATGAGAGATAAGAACTTAGAATAAAAGTTGGGGCACAAGAAGTAAATGCTGAGATTAAATTTGATATAAATATAACCATAACTATAAATTTGTTGACTGTCAAATGCAAGCAGAATCATGAAAAAACATTAACACAGAAGTCAAGAGAGGAAAAAAAAAATCAAGACAGAAAGGTATAATCAATAATAATAAATGCATGTAGATATTAAGAAAACTCTAGCAAACAACCATGCATGTTAAGTCAATGTTAAGCATGTGTTAAGCATCTACTAAGTGCCAGGAGATAAGTACTAGGGATGTAAAAACAAAACAAAAAAACATTCAAGTAATATATAATCTAGTGGAGAATAGGGAGATAGAATATGCAAATAACTGTGTACAAAGAAAATATGCACAAGATAAATTAGAGATTGTCTCAGAGAGAAGGCATTAGCATTAAGGAAAAGAAAAGCTCCTGGTAGAAGATTGGATTTATTTGAGACTTGAAAGTATCCAAAAAAGATGGGATATGGGCATAAGGAGAGAAAATTATGGTTATGGGGTAATAAGTTGGGAACTGGTGTATCCTATGGGAGAAATAGTAAGGTTTACAGTGTCATTGGATCACAGAGTACATGATGGAAAGAAAGTAAGGGGCTAAGTTATAAAGAGATTTAAAAGTTCAGCTGAGAATGTTATATTTGATCTTAGAGGTAATGAAGAGCCACTAAAGTATATTGAAGAGGGGGGTAGGAATGTGTGGAGAGTCACATGGTCACAACTTACCTTCAGATATGAGTGGAGGGTAGATTGAAGTGAGGAGAGATTTGGAGCAGGGAGCTACCAAGATGGTTCTTATACTAGCTTAGTGTGAAGTAATAAGGACCTGCCCCAGGACAATGGAAGTATCAGAGGAGAGAAAGGAGCATATATAAGGGATGTTTTAAAGATACAGTTATCAAGAGTTGACAACAAAAGGATATAGGTTTAGTGGTAAGAGAACAAGGAGTTGAGGATGATTTCTAGTTTATAGCTTAGATTACTGGGTCAATTGAAACATCCCTGATGCACATATCAAACGTTCAGTGGCCTGGTGAGCAGGCGCTACACATTAGTAATTTCCTAAACTCACAGTCAGTGACTCCATCCAAATAATGTTTTCCTCCATAAATAAAAAAAAGCAAATTATCTATGCTATTTTGTGATCATAAATGTCTAGCTGAAACATTTTATCATGTCCATAGATACTTAACTTGAAGGGTTAATCAGAAAACAAATTCTTGTATAATAAGGTTTTCCACAATTCACTGTTTCAGTTTAACGTCTTACCAGTACAACTGATAAAATGACCAAGTACAGTGTGATATATTCAGGTCTGTCTGAAACTGGTTGCTGGTTTCTAGAATCTGATAAACAGAGCCTATTAAAGTGTCATGCACTTTGCAGCTGCTGAGTGAATATTTATTGAACATGGTGATAAAGATAATATTGACACTAACCAGAGAAGATCATATGTTTTCCTCCCCCAATGTACACAATGGTTCAATCCCAGCTGCTAATTGTGCCAGTTAAATAGTTTCCAATTAGCCAGTGTATAGTAGTGGGAAGAAACTGACTGAATTCAGAAGATCTGGATTCCAATCCCTATTCTGCTATTTGTGTTACTCTTAATAAGTCAATTAATTTCTTCCTAAATTTCATTTTCCTCAGGAATATAATGAGGAGACTGTTCTAAATAACCTCACTAGTCATTTTTTGCTTCACTATCCACTCTTTACCAACAGTTTCTTTATCCAACAGAACCAGCTAAAGGATAACAATATAATAGAACTGTAAAATAAATGTGCTTTGTTATTTCTTATTGGATATGACAGTTTTAACATATTTGGAACTTTGGCTCATTACAATGCAAAATATCACACAAATTATTTTTTAAATGGCATAATTTTTTTTTTTTCAGGATAGATGAAGTAGATTCAACTAAGCATAGACAGATGAACAAATTATAATGAAAACACTTCTGAAGAGTTCTGTTGCTCAAGATTAACATGTACGAATCATAAGAGTCTTGGGGTTAGGACTAGAAGGTACCTAAATGATCTTACAAATCATCTAGTCCAACTCCATTATTAGATTAAGAGACTAAAAATCAAAAATGTTGAGTGCTTTTCTTAAGCAAGGATGGGACTGGAATGCAAATCCTCTAATGCTGTGCTAGATAAAGAGAATACACATGTAAAGAGAGGCATTTCTTACACTCAAAAAGCTTATATTCCACTGAGAAAATATGACATGTTCATTGATAAAACCCTACATTTGAAACTCATTAGCTGTAACCTTTAGCAAATCACTTGACTACTTTGGGCTTCTATTTCTTCATCGGGAAAATGACAGGTTGAATTACATGTTCTATGAATTCCCTTCTACCTCTAAATGCTAAAACAAATTGTTTTTGTGGCTCCTGACTCTTTGTGATTCTTTTGGAGGTTTTCTAAGCAAAGATACTACAGTGATTTATAGTTTCCTTCTCTAGGTCAGTTGACAGATGAGGAACTGGGTCAGAGTTAAGTGACTTGCCCAGGGTTATAGCTAGTAAGTGTCTGAGGCTGAATTTGAATTCAAGAAGATGCCTTTTTGATTCTAAGTCTAGTGCTTTATCCATTGTGCTACCCACATGCCCAGATAAAATAAATACACGATGTCTGCAAAATAGAAACAACATAATTGGAAGAAAAGGAGCACTAATGCCTCTGGGAATCAGAAAAGGTTATTTTTTCTTGTTGTTTTGCGTTTTGCTTTTTGTCTTGTTTTGTTTTTTGAAGGAGAAGGCACTTGAGATTTGTCAGGAAATGATCTAGGGATGCTAAGAACAGAAGTCACATGCTTGACTCTAAACATTATTAAACTTTTTGAAAATGCTGTTTTGTCTAGAGAAACTCATTATTTTGCTCCCATGTTGCCATTTGCAGCTTAAGTTCTCTCTAGTTATGTTACTTTTATTTCTCAAAATAGGTATTATCTCCAAAAATAGGCTATTATCTTCAATGGCATAGTTGGTCTCTTTTTATTTCCAACTATTTGAAGGTCTCCTCTATAGCTGACTAGTCAGATGCCTTTTCACCAACAAGCAGCCATGAAATCCTGCTCCCCTAACTGGCACTAACATCTCTTGAACCACTATTTCAACTAAAGCCTTACAATTAAACAGTTCATTTCTGACTCTTAGTTGTCTCCTGTATAACCTCACCAACCTGGTCCGACATTGGGTATGTTTTTTCCATCCCACACCAAGTCCACTTCCAGGTTTGGAACCATGAATATGATCAAACCCATTTCTGGCCCTATTTTAAGTTTTCTATCTCATCATAAGCTCCTTGAGGACAGAAATTGTCTTTGCTTTTTATATTTGTATTCCCAATGTTTTAGCACAGTGCTTGACATGTAATAAGGGAGATAAATATCTATCACATCCTGTGACTCTATAACCACTACTTGTTCATCTATGTCACAAAGGCCTAAGAATAAAAATCAAAATACATTTTGGAAAATAGATTGAGACAACTGAAAGCAGTTAGGTGGTGTAGTGGCTAAAGTAACTGAAGTCAGAAGACCTGAATTCAAATTTGGGCTCAGACATGGACTAGCTGTGTGACTCTGGTCAAGTCATTTAACCTTGTTTACTTCAGTTTCTTCATCTGCAAAATAAGCTAGAGAAGGAAATGATAAACCATTCAATATCTTTGCCACTAATATCCCAAATGGGGCAACAAGAATCAGATATGACTAAACACTTGATTAATAGGAAATGTAGATGCAATTAAAGTGACTGCATTCAGTTATTACTTATAATGTTCAAGTATACACTAGGGACATTATGACAAGCTCTTCACAGCTGAATGTAGGTGTTACATTCCATATTTCATGAGAAAGAGATCTTGGCATGCTGTCAGTTTAAAAGCATAGAAGCAATTTCTGGATTGATAAATGATAGTATTAGATCTAGTCATATGCTTTATGCAAAGTCACAAATGGGATACCCAGAAGCAAGTAAGAAGAAATGCTATAAGAACTTTCTAAAGCAAACCTTTGAAATATGCATTTTCCTTACATGTGATGTCTCCATAAGACACCTATAAAAATAAAAAGAATATTACCTGGAAGAAGAAAAAACAGTGCAGGCTATAAATTGCTTTGCATACAGTAAGTGCTTAAAAATGCTTGGTGTGGTGACTATTAATAAAGGTAGAGAAGGAAAACAGAAAAAATTTAGAACATGAGCTATTGCTCCCAACGGGTGAAAGATAAGCCAGGAGAAAGCAAAATGGTATGGAGAACTTGGGTTATATGTGCAATTAGGATCATAGAAAGGTAAGAGAAGAAGCCTGCTTGACCTTTGGCAAAGTATTGTCTTTGGGTAGCCTGGGAAAACTTCTTTGTTAATATATTGAGGCAAGACTAAAGATTAACTTGCCAATTAGCATTCTAATATTTGATCTTTATTATAGGCAGATAGGATCTTTGAGAAATAAAATTAAAAGTTGGAATAACTACAGAAAATGGATAATCATATAAAATACTTTAGTCTCCTTTAATATTGATATATTGTTTTAAAAATTGTTTCCAATTTATCCTGTATTTTTTAGTTGTACATAGTTTTTTGAATGTTATTTTCCCCATTAGAGTGGAAAGTCATTGAAAGCAAGGACTATTTCAGGCTTAGGATCGTGTCTTGCACAGAGTAGGTACTTGATATATGTTAGTTTACTTATACTGATATAAAGACTGAGTCATTAGTTTAGAAGAAAGAATATAGGAATTACTTGAACTAAAATATTGGTTACTCAGATAACTCTATCCTCACTTGAAGTGAGGGTTATGGTATTGGAGGAGAAGTCTAGCACCAAGTAGCAAAATTTTTCTTTCTTTTCAGTTTACACACAGAATTCAGAAGCAAAACAAGGAGTACATTAATAGGTCTAGGCAACAAGAAGAAAGGAAAAATAGTGAATGTCTTGCAAACATTGACTAGGATAGTTTTCATAAGCAAACCAATTTATTCAAGAGAAGATTTCATACATGTTAGCTAACCTAAAGAGCCAAATAAGCAGGCATATTTAGTTCTGATGGCAGCTATGATGAGCGTTGTGCAGGTTTTATATATTAGAATTGGGAGGAAAAGGAATTAAAACCTGAATAAAGTAGCAGCAGTTAAGAACATCTGAGGTTAGTGTTAAAAGATGCTCATAATATTGAATTTTTTTTTACATTTTTATCTAAATTGAATTTTCCATGTTTGCTCATAAATTATGGTTATCTGATTCATAGTATCTTTCTGAAAAGGACTTTTTTTGCACAAAACATTCAAATACAAGAGCAAATGGTTTATGTCTGAGATATCAAAAATCTATGTATAGAATAAATCTACTCATTTAGGCTAAACTATACTAATTGAAATTATTATCTACCTGGTGGCAATCACTGCAGTTAGGGCCACAAAGACAAGAAATGAATTAGAAAATCTACTTCAGAAATACAAACTATTGAATTGAGTGATGGCAAAGTCACAGTGCATCTTATAAGTATATCAGGCAGAGGAAGAAAACAGGAATGATAGAAAGAAGAAGAGAAATAAGAGGGAAAGAATATATTAATCAATAGTAAATGTTTTCTTTACTAAGAATATTAATAATCCTCAGTAAATAGGCTGGATATATAAATAATTACAATTCAATTATAAATATATATATATAAAACATCATTTCATATTTCTCATATATATCTATGATATATAAGTAAATATTTATATCTATAAGCCAAAATTATAACCATATATATAAACATGAACTAAAATATAATCACGTCTACTCATACATATATACAAACACACATGAAACTAATGCACCACACACACACTATATGTGGAGAGAGTAGCACAGCTGCTGAATTGCTCTGTAATGGCTTGGAAAGCAAAGCACATGCTTTAATCTGATGTCTAGGCTGCATTTTAAGAAATTGGATTGAAAAGGATTAGATTAGATTAGGCCTTCTGGATTTAGAAATGTTAAAGCTCCATTTATGCTTTAACATAATCTCCTTCCACTCTCTGGAGCCATCAAACTGAACACCAGTCCAGTGCAGCCTTTTTATATATTATATAAATTTGTTATTAAATTTGTGTCTTTTTTCCATTTTAACATTCTGATTTCTTATTTGTAATAGAAAGAAATCCTATGAGACTCAGCTGAAAGTTCTTTTTGACCTGGCACAGGAAAAGGGCAGTCAGTTAAGCCTCTGGATTTTACAATATTTTTAAGTATTTGCACAGTAACAAATGTAAATATTAATAAGTAGTTTTTATAGCCAAATGACAATGAGTACTTTTGAGGACTCTGAATTTTTCTGGAGTCCTATTTTCCAGTACAACAATTTATTTTACAATATTATTATTTTTAAAACCTCAGTTAAAGAGCCATTGAACAGTATATCCAAATCTGACATACCTATTACCTCCAGGCTCAGTAAATAAAAATGACAAATTACTGTACACCATTCTCAGGCTACTGAGGTTTGGAATACAAATAGGTCTATATTGCAATTTGGGTTTTCATGAATCATAAAAATGAAAAATAAAAGCATAATGAAGTTTGAGATTCTGTGGAGTATTCTGAAAAGGGAATTTGAGAAGTAGTTTTTGTATGATAAATGTGGCATTTCCCTTTAGCAGATTGCTCTTAATTCTCTAAAATTTAATTATCACCTCTCTCTTTCTCTCTCTCTCTCTCTCTCTCTCTCTCTCTCTCACATACACACACACACACACACACACACAGACACACATACACACACACAAGGGCAGAGATTTGTTCACAACATCTTGGCCTATTATGTTACTACTGTCTTTGGGCTGCATATTGCCTAGACAAGTTGTGATTACAAATGATTATTTTAATGCCTGTAGAGTCTTATATGGAAGACTTATGGCTACTTTCAGACAAATTAAAATTATTGTACATCTGAGCCATAACAAACAAGCTCATCTATCAAAAGAGCCCATGGGATATTAATAGTTTAATTAAAAACTCAACTAAATTATATTCAAGGCTAGGAAAACTCATGCTTGTGGTACAGGACACTATGGGAGATGTTATATACTAGCCTGTTTTTGTTAGTTAATAATGTGATAATATTGTTATAACTGACCTGAATAATTGGTTTACATTATTCTTTTATAGGACCCCAACAACATATCCTTGGTCTTAGCCTACTAGTTTCATATAGGGCTTTATATAAATGCATTTTTTTTTAGGACAGGGGAAAATGAAATCTTATTTTCAAGGTATCATACATAAACACAAGCTAACTCCCTTCCTCAATCCCAGATTCTTTCTTCTCTATATATTTAAAGAATGTCAGAACTAGATTAAAACTTCCATATCATCTAATATGACTTCATTTGATACATAAGGAGCCCCAGATATCTTGACTCATAGCACTATACCTTTTCTTGCTCTCAGATTATAATGAAGCCATTGACCTCTGAGCTTCCAATTTTCCTATTTTGTTTTTATGATTTACTAAGACACCAGTTTGGTGACAAAGTCCAACTTTAGGAAAGCAGCAACAATTCCATTCGGAATTTCAACAAAAAATTGTGATATTCATATATTACTTTATGGCTACACAATAATATCATGTGTAATTCCTATTTTATTCTCACAATCTTTGATGGGGAACAATCTAGAAATCAGAAAAGTAACTGCAAGTTAACATATTTGTCCAAGTCAGTGTATCTAGGTGAACTGGGATGGAGGGTGAAGTAGGTTGGTGGGTATAAGGGGAGGTAAAAATGCAAACAAATATTAAGAGTCTCCTATGTGCCAGACACTGTGCTAAGCACTTTATAGTTGACATCTCATTTGATCCTCGAATAATTCAGTGAGAAGAGTGCCGTTATTATCCTTAATTTATGGTTAAAGAAACTCAGATAGATAGAAATTAAATCACTTGACTAGGATCACACAGTTAGTAAGTGAATTCAGGACTTTCTAACTCCAGGTCTAGTGCCATTTCTCTTGGCTTAAATCCCTACAAAACACAATATTACTTTTGTAAGAGAGTAGATTATGTCCAAGTCTAATACATCTTCCATTACATGGTTCTGTCTTTCTGATAACATTGTAGCTGTGAGAAAGTTGCATTTGGTATTTTTAGTTAACAATTTAGGTCTTAAGAAGAAAATGACAAGAGAATTTAAAACTCAAATACATCTGTGATCTCACTGAATGGGTGTTCATTCTAGATATACAGACTATCACCCACCTGTAAAGGTATGTAAGTTAGAAATGTATTCAATAAGACCATAAATTCATCTGGGACATTCCCAGTGATTCAGTACATTTGTGCAAATCTAGGCTCAACTTTTGGCATCTAATTAATGAAGTCTACTCTCTGGCACTTCACACTCACCACCTAACTGGAACATCCCTTCTATTTATTGTAAGCTCAGGTCCTGGATAACCCCTCCTTTTCACAATATTGTACTCCTAGGTGAGGTCTGTTCATAGTGTGCTGTAGATTAGAACAGGAATAATTGAAAATACTTTTTGGGTATAAAGTGATCAGTTGACTGAGTCACTGTCACATGTCAGGACAAGTCATGAGATGTCCTTTTCATGTACTATTTTTTATAAGGTATCAAAACACTTATTTTAGTCTGTGTCTTCTGCTTATCTCCAAGCAAATAATACACTCATATCTATCAAGGAAATTAGGAAGAAAAAGAGGAAAAATATCTAATGCCTCACAAATATTTTCATATCTTTGGGAAAAAAAATGGATTTTCAAATATGTGATACTGTGATTATACTTCATTCTTACTCTACATTAGTGATATACACTCAATATTCTGTAAGTGGTATCTAGACTTATAAAACCACAAATTAACATCATCTACATTTCATTCTTTGTGGTGGGGTGTTGTTAAACATTTCCTAATTATATTTTAATTTGACTTTGAAGGAGTTTCAGGTACTGAGTCTGACACCTAGAACCTAACAGTATAACAACAAATTGGCAAGTAAGAATTGGTTTCCCCTTTTGGCAGGATACTATGATAAACACTAGGACACACACACACACACACACACACACACACACACATACACATAATAAAAATCTAAAAGATTTTATAATCCAGTTGAGCAAATAAAGCATAAATATTATGAAAGTTAGATTCAGTTCAATGAACAGAGAAGTATCAATTTTGAATAAGACACTATGCAAAGATGCAAAGACAGAAATGAAACTGTTATTGTTATTGCTGCTGCTGTCAATTTTGTTACTATAAATTTAAATGGTTGTAATTTTATTAACAATTCTGGCTAACATTTACATAGTACTTATGTGCTAGGCACAATGCTAAACATTTACAATCATTATCTTATTTAAGCCTCACAATTACTTTGCAAGGCAGGTGTTATTATCTCCTTTTTCAGATGTGGAAACAGAAGCAAACTGCTGTTAAGTGACTTGCCCAGGATCATATAGCTAGTAAGTATCTGAGACTAGATTTGAACTGATATCTTTTTGTCTACCCAGTATATATCCACTATATTACCTAGCTTATGTTTTTAAAAAATGCAAGAAACTGCATACAGTGCATTATATATTTGATTCCTAGATTTATAGACAGAATAAAAACTGGTAATTAATCCTAATGCAGCACAAGAAAAATCATTTAGCAGTTGTCAGTCACATTTCATCCAGGAACTGAAAAATACTAAAGAATGGTTCTTATAGGGGCTATCCCCATTAGCTCCCAAAACAGACAACTATATTGTATTTTTATAAAAGGTTAAAAATCTATATTATATATTTTAGGAAGCTCTATCTCTCGAAAGAAATTATGGAAGGGGATAAAAATGTTATGATGCACTGAAAAAAAAAAGAAAAGCACTAAAATTGAAATCCAGAGTAAGTAAAAGAAGTATTTAAAGTTGTAAATGAAATTTAAGAAAAAAACCTGCTTTGGGATGAAAATAAAATATTAATGAGATGCACTTTGAAAGACAGAAAAATGCACAACAAAAAATGGGGAGGAGGGAATGCCAGAGCAATGGGAAATGAAAAACTGCTCAAACACATTATGTTAAAAGGTACTTATTTCATTTGTAACTTATATTTATATTTTTAATGTGGAAAAAAGACCAGCAAGTAATACATTATGTTAAAAGGTACTTATTTCTTTGTAATTTCTATTTAAAGAAGTAATAGCCTTACTTAAATTACATATAGATTGAATGTGAATCTATATTATTATGTTGTACTTTTTCCTAGTTCACAATGATATACACTATTTGGGGAAAAAAAGAAAGAAAAAGAAAGAAAATTTTTAAAAAATCATAATTGGATATGGCTCTTTTCAACAATGAAGTGATGCAGGCCAATTCCAATAAAGTTGTGATGGAAAAAGCCACTTGGATCCAGAAAGAGGACTATGGGGACTGAATGAGGATCACAACACATTATTTTTACCTTTTGTGTTGTTGTTTGCTTGCTTCTTTTTCTTTCTCATTTTTTTCCCTTTTTTATTTGATTTTTCTTGTGCAGAATGATAAATGCACCAATATGTATAGAAGAATTTATATGCTTAACATATATTGAATTACTTTCTTCTAGGGGAGGGAGGAAGGAGAATGAAGGGAGAAAAATTTGGAACAAAAGGTTTTGCAAGGATAAATGTTGAAAACTGTTTTTGTATTTATTTTGAAAATAAAAAAAAAACTATTATCAAAAATTTAAATAAACCATAATTATTGATGTATTTTTGTTTGTTCCTAAAAGGATAAGGCCCATGGCAATTTTTTATGCTAATGAATATCTATATGATGATCCCTGGATTTCAAATAAAGTATTTGTTTCAAAATCTCATTCTGAATTCTTCTTTCCATTTGGCCATAATGAGAGGAGTTCATGGTTAAAATTTCTGTTATCTTTAAAAAAGGAGAATTTTACCCTTCACAAGAATAAAACATGTAGTTCTATCAGATCAGGAAAGAACCAGAATACTAGGGAGTTAGAAATAGACTGACTTATCTACTAAGAGAATTTTATTCTAAGGATAAGATCACCATCATGAGCAACTTTACATGTCCCTAAGTTGATAGATGATCCATAAAGAGCTATTTGAGTCAAATGAAGAAAGATTCCTATAACTGGACATGAAAAAAATTGTGAAACCAAGAGTAGAATTATTAAATATCAATAAATATACTTTTCTGGACTGCCTCATATTTTTATCCAATTATTAATTTATTCTTCAAAGAAATGGAAGGTGGAAATTAACCTAATACAATAATCTATTGGCACAAATTGGGTGATTTTTTTCCAGCTTTTTGGAACCTTTTTGTAAACACTAATTTAATTTCATTTCACTATTTCAATAGTAAGTAAAATACCTAGGCATCTTTTAAAAGTAGTCTCTTTCTCTTAGAAAGCAATTTATAGTTAGAAGGAACTTCAGACACCAATTATTTCATAACTAGTAAAATTTGTATCCAGGGATCAAGCATGAATCATAACTTCGACAGGTACTATAAAATGTGACCTCTTCATATTCAAATGAATATGAGGGAAGCAGTAGGCTAAGGAGCACCATACTTGAAATGTGGCTATTGCCCTGACATCTGGTAGCTCTATATTTTAACAGAACATTCTTAAGTAAGTGGTACATTCAGTTGTTTTCATGAGGCTAAAAAGCTGCAAAAATTGTCAGCATTAATTTTTAAAAGTGATTTAATATTTTTTATTTATTAATTTTATAATTATAACTTTTTTTTGATAGTACATATGAATGGGTAATTTTTTACAACATTACCCCTTCCAACTCACTTCTGTTCCAAATTTTTCCCTCCTTCCCTCCACCCCCTCCCCTTGATGGCAGGCAGTCCCATGCATGTTAAATATGTTATAGTATATCCTAGATACAATATATATGTGTAGAACCGAATTTCTTATTGCACAAGAAGAACTGGATTCAGAAGGTAAAAATAACCTGGGAAGAAAAACAAAAATGCAAACAGTTTACACTCATTTCCCAGTGTTCCTTCTCTGGATGTAGTTGATTCTATCCATCATTGATCAATTGGAACTAAATTACATCTTCTCTTTGTTGAAGATATCCACTTCTATCAGAATACATCCTCATACAGATGTATTATTGTTGAAGTGTATAATGATCTCCTGGTTCTGCTCATTTCACTCAGCATCAGTTCATGTAAGTCTCTTCAAGCCTCTCTGTATTCATCTTGCTGGTCATTTCTTACAGAATAATAATATTCCATAACTTTCATATACCACAATTTACCCAACCATTCTCCAATTGATGGACATCCATTTATTTTCCAGTTTCTAGCCACTACAAAAAGGGCTGTCAGCATTAAATTTTAGTGAACTGGGGAAAATCCCCACTTGTCCCACCCTTGTTATGGCTATATCACTCACATATCCCAAACAATTCAATGTAAACCCAAACAATTATTATGTTCCTGAAATAATTATGTTCTTATTTCAGATGGGTCAAAGAAAGGCAACACAAGTTTTCATTGTGTTTTTTTAACATATCAGATCATTATGGAAACTTTATATATATATATACATATATATATATATATGTATATATATATATATACATATATTATATATATGTCACTATATATAAAGTTTAATATATATAAATATGTATATATATATATAGAGAGAGATCACAAACTATAGCTTTTGTGATCTATATAATCTCATTTATAGCATCTTCGAGTACTAGTATTTTTTTTTAATTTAATATAACATTGAATCATTATCAATCCATTGAACTTTACTTTTTGGAGTAATGAGTTTGGGTATCATTAATTTTTAATTAATTCTTTAAAATCATGCTTTTAGTCCTCTCATTGACTTAAAAGTTATTAGTTCCTAGGAAACTAAATGTTATTTTTATGCCTCAAAGCACTCAATGATTATGTGCTTTCCTCTAAGAGAAATTTTTATTCTTTTTACTCCCTAAGATAAGGTTATGGTCTGAATTGTTTAACAACTAGGAGTTGCCACAGAGGAGTATACTATGAGCTAAGAAAACACATTTGAAAGTATCTTATATTTTGCCCTATGATTCACTTCTTGACATTAATTCCTCCCTATAAGGGATTAATGTACTACAGAATCAATATGCTTTCAGACAGCTACTACGTCAGTGAGTTTCTTAGCCAGTCAGTATTTTCATTATTAACAACTTATGTCAGCTATATTTTCTGTTCATTTGGTGGTATTTGAATTTATTCTTTCTTTTTAGTCAACTATTAAGCATTGTCTCTGGTAACCTGATTTACCAAGGAAGACAATTAAGAAATTATATACATATATATATATATATATATATATATATATATATATTTATATACATACACACTCAGGTTTTCTAGGTCTTAAGTAGCAGTGGGTGATGGTAAGAGGTAATTGTATAAGGTACATATTTACTAAAATTACTTCATATTCTGTAGCTGATTGGGGATTGTCCCTCTGATTCAGATTAGAAAAATATTCAAGGAATTTCCTCACAGTTAAACATAAACACAGTCAAAGTAGGGCAGCATAGGCATACTCAAAGTACTGTGGCATGAGCAATCTGGAGTAGTAGTAGAACTTTGTGCAGAACTGAATCCTTTGAAATATACACTTGACAAGTCAATTTTCAAGACAAATTGTCTAGGACCAAGTTAGGCTCTGTGGAAAAGGTAAGCCTCCTCCCAGGCAAGAAAATTACTTAGAAAATAAAGTGGTATTTTTCTAAATGGTATCAGAAGAATCTTTGTACCTTGTAAAGGAAAAGGCACTGAATTGTCTCCTTCCTTTCACTGAAAAAATAGCCAATTATGTTGGCAGGAAATAAGGCAATGAATATGATTATCCAATGGAATATGTAAATACTTCTGCCTTTTGTTTTTCTCTACTTTGGAAATTTAAGTTTATATCATTATAATTTATTATAAAATTGCCCTTTACCTGGATCATCTCCTGCAGAACTTTCATAGGTTTTGAATTCTCAATTTAAAGTTATGATCTATAAGTACAAAAAACTCACAAAGGAAAATGCTGTTCCTAATCAGATAAAGAACTGATGGATTGTGAATTCCAGGTGAAGCATATTTTTTCACTTTATTTTCTCATGTTTTTTTTTTCCCTTTTCATCTCTTTCTTCTTTCACAACTGTGACTAATATGAAAATGTTTTACACAATAGTGCATGTTTAAACTACATCATTTAACTACCTAACTTCTTCTGAAAAGGGGAGGGGAAGGACACAAAGAGAAAAATTTGAAACTCAAATCTTGTAAAAATGAATGCTAAAATGTTTCTTGATGTATAATTGAGCAGGGATGCTATTTTAAAATTAAACATGTTCTAAAAGGGAAGAGATGAATGAAAATTTCATGGTGTTTAGCTCATTCTTTTTTCTTAACTATATACATTTGTATCAGCATGAAGCTGGTTTGACAGATTATATTTCTATAAATGGAAATCTAAGATCAACTAGTCCAGGTTCATTTCGTGGAGTACAAGAGCGAAAGAACTTTAGGGAAGTTTAGGATATCACTATATTCTCATCATCAAACATCTACCCTGTTTTACTATCTATAGGGGCACTGTGCTTTGAGCTGATTATACACACACAAACCACACACACACACACACACACACACACACACACAAATGCACACACACAATATATAAAATAATAGAACTTTGGCTATGACAAAACACTGAAAGTAGAATACAATTGTCAGGCATAATGGTACAAGCCCATCTACCAATGAAGCTAAGGTAGATGTCTTGAGTTACAATGGGTTGCACTGATCAGGTATCTGCACTAACTTTGGCATCAATATGGTAAGCTCTCTGCAACAAGAGAGCTAACAGACAATTAAAGAAAAACAGATTACCCTAGGTCAGACACAAAATGTATAAAATCTCACTTGTTGTTAAGTAGTAGAGGTAAGTCAACACAGGACCTTAGCTAATCAAACAAAGTAGATCTCCTTACCCAAAAGTAATGCAGAAAAAAGGAGCCTGGCCCTGGAACAAAGTTCCATTAGGAACTAATATTAAATAAATAGAAGCTCACTGTGAATAATTATAGAACCAGGGTTAACCAAAAAGACAACCTAAAAGAATACTAATTCTACAACTTCAATGAGAGGGTCAAAGTAAGTAGACTTTAATCAGACCCTGAGAAGCCATCTAATCCAACCTTCTTGTGATTTATAGATGAGGAAACTAAGACCCAGAGAAGTTAAATGACTTACAAGATTCATGCAGGTAGTATTTTTAACTCAGATCCTGTCAATGTTCATTCCATTGTATCACTATATATTTCAATATAACTGCTTTTATTGACATATGTACTCTAATTCATGTCTTTAATACTTTCTCATGCTTTATGAGTTATCTATGTCCTCCCATGTCTTCCACAAAGATACTTTTTGCTAGCACTCTTGACATTGGCTAAATACCAATGGATCCAACATCCGTGAGAACATCTATATGTGATCCTGCTATAAAATCCTGACCAGACTTCTCTATCATGTCATTCTTTTTGTGCCTTCTCATGTGGGATTCTTCATCAGTAATATTTTGCAGTCTATTTTTACTCACCCTGAACCTTTCCATTGACCTTTCAAAGGTCTATTATGTTCAAACCTCATTTCCTTTCCTCCATTTCTTCCTTATGCCTATACACCTCAACCCTAACTACCCCACACAATGTCCTACTCAAGAGCTACCTATCTTTTGCATTGTACCCTGTGGAATTACTAATACATAATGAAAATTGTCCTTGTATCTTAAACCTCTTTCTCATTCTTTCTGTATTCTGGTCACAGAAACATGGTTTCCTCTATAGAAGGCAACAAATTCAGAGTTGACACATCCTGCAAGACAAAAATGTAATTGTGAAATGTTTATCTAAATCTATAAAAAGATGATATAATATAGATATTGGTAATTTGTGGCTTTCTAACTTAATATTCATCCAACTAGTATCCATTTCTATTTGAGTTCAACATCACTGCAATTGACAACACTGTTTTTCTATAACTTTTCAGTTGACACATTTTCTCTAATACACCTAATTCACTGAAAAAAAGCTCATATGTGATCCAACCATTTCCGTTGTCATCCACATCTCTTTCCCTTTTTAACTAATATCCTTGAGAATACTCTCTATAAGGGATGCTTCCATCACTCTTTTTCTTACTGTCTTCTAGATATTCTGAAATCTTCCTTCCAGTTTCATCAGCCCACTAAAACTGCTTTCTGCAAAGTTGTCACTGACCTCTTAATTTCCTTGTCTACTGACTTTTTCTCAATCCTGTTCCTACTTGATTTGTGAAGCATTTGATACATTTTTTTTTTTAATTTTCTCTTCCTGGATACTCTTTCTAGTCCAATGGCTCTCCTCATTTTGATGACTATTCCTTCTAGGTTTCCTATGCTAATTCTTCATCCATTTCATATCCATTTGTTATATCCACCATTTCACATCCCAAGGTCCTACCCTAAATTTTCTCTTTTCAATCTATGCTACCTCATTTTGTGACCTCATTAGTTTCCAATGGTTCAATCATAGTCTTTGCAAATGATTTGCATAGCTATTTATCCAGGCCTAGTTTCCTTCCTGAGCTACCATCACTCTTCAATTATCTATTACACATTTCAAATTGTATGTAATATTGTCATCTCAAAAACAAGTCCAAATGAGAATTCATTATCTTTTCCACAAATCATTTCCCACCTCTGAATTTCCTTCTAATGGTGGAAGGTATTATATACTTCCAATTACTTTTGTGTCATCCTAAACTTCTAACACTCTCACTTGTCCCACAAATCCAAATCATCATCAAATCTTATTCTTTCTTCATAGTATCTCATAAATTATTTCCCATATCTTAACTCATACAGTTATAAACTTAGTCCAGATCTTCATCATTCTTTCTTGGACTATCACAATAATCTTTTGACTGATCTTACAACTTCAAATTTCTTTCTATTTCAATCCATTCTTCATTCAGCTGCCATAATAAAAATTTTAACATATAGATATAACCATTCTTTCAACACACACACATACACCCACACACAAAATATGCATGCACACATATACATACATACATACTCATATACACACACTTTCCCCATCATAAATTCCTATGTTTTTCTATACTTCAAGGTCAAATAAAAAAAAAACCTCCTGTTTTGATATTTAATGCTCATCATATTTTATTCTCTTCCTACCTTTCAAATCTTCCAACATTTTCCTTCTCTCCAAAAACTCATTCTTTTTTTAAAATTTATTTATTTTTTATTAATTTTATAATTATAACTTTTTTAAAATTACATATGCATGGGTAATTTTTACAACATTATCCCTTGCACTCACTTCTGTTCTGAATTTTCCCCTCCTTCCCTCTACCCCCTCCCCTAGATGGCAGGTAATCCAATACATGTTAAATATGTTATAGTATATCCTAGATATAATATATGTGTGCACAACTGAATTTCTTGTTACACAGGAAAAATTGGATTCAGAAGGTAAAAATAACCTGGGAAGAAAAACAAAAATGCAAATACTTTACACTCATTTCCCAGTGTTTCTTCTCTGGGTGTAGCTGATTCTATCCATCATTGATCAATTGGAACTGAATTAGATCTTCTCTTTGCTGAAGATATCCACTTCCATCAGAATACATCCTCATACAGTATTGATATGGAAGTGTATAATGATCTCCTGGTTCTGCTCATTTCACTCAGTTCATGTAAGTCTCTCCAAGCCTCTCTGTATTCATCCTGCTGGTCATTTTTACAGAACTATAATATTCCATAACCTTCATATACCATAATTCACCCAACCATTCTCCAATTGATGGGCATCCATTCATTTTCCAGTTTCTAGCCACTACAAAAAGGGCTGCCACAAACATTTTGGCACCTACAGGTCCCTTTCCCTTCTTTAGTATTTCTTTGGGATATAAGCCCAGTAGTAGCACTACTGGATTAAAGGGTATGCACAATTTGATAACTTTTTGGGCATAATTCCAGATTGCTCTCCAGAATGGTTGGATTCATTCACAACTCCACCAATAATGCATCAGTGTCCCAGTTCCAAAAACTCATTCTGCATTTTAAATCAACATCTCTCTATTAGAAGGTAGATGGTGCTTCCTCTTTTCAAAGAATTATTAATTATTGAATTCATCAGAAGTCTAAAGTCTTTTGAAACTTTTTCTATATAATGTTTATGTCATTATTATAGAGTGTTTTTCAAAGTTTTGCTTACTTCACTGTTTGTCATTTCCTAGAAATCTTTTCAGTCTCCTTTTCATTATTTTATTGCAAAATTATATTCCTTTATATTCACATATTATAATTTGTTTAGCCATTCCCCTTATGTAGGCAATATCTTAATTACCAATTTAAAGCAACTATGAAAAGAAATATTATAAATATTACTCTGTATTATTTTTTCTCATTGATGATCTCATATATAGACTAAGAGTTGTTAACCTTTGTAGATCTGAAAATTGCTATTCTTAGGTCCTTCTGTCACCCTTTCTTCTACTTTTCACATGTCAATGTAAAAATGGAAATATGGCTATACAACACTGAGGACCACTTTGTATTTTTATTTATTTCATGGATTGTTATGATCAAAGATTAATAATCAAGTAGCTAACCTGCCGGTGGTTAGTTTCTTCGTATTCCCTGAGGTTTGTTCACAGAAAGCAGAAATAGTCTGCCTCCTAGATGATATTTGAAGTTTTTCCAACATCAAAGAACTTACTACACAGCCTTCAAGGTCTCCATAGGTCACCACTATGATGGAAAGGAATGGGGTTGTGAATGTGACTTCTCTAATGTCAGTTTCACAAAGAGATCACAAGAATAGTGAATAGTGAATCACAGTTTCAAAGTCATAAGTCAATTTAGATGTAATCTTGGCTATTTTTTAATTTTCCAGATGAGGAAACTGAGGCCAAAGAGAAAATGTAATTTTCTCAAGATCATAAATTTTGTGAATAGAAATCAGATTTAGAATATAGACCTTATGACTCTCAAGTTAGTATTCATGCAGGATATTAGTTTACTTTCCTATTTTCCTCCACATGTTAAAACAAATCATCCAAGTAACAGATCATCAAGTACAAAGATTGAGTTAAAAATTACTTTTACATTTTCATGGAGTGGTAAAAAGGAAGGGAGAGGGGATATACAAACAGATTTCTCAGTTTTGTGCTTTCCCACCCACCTCAACCCCCAGTATACAGAAGAGACTTGAGTTCCTTAAAATAAAACTTGTTTTTTCTTCTTCAGAATAAAGGCATTCTGAACTATCAGTCATTTAACAAGAATTTTCAATGTGTGCTAGGTGCTGTAGCCACAAATATAAAAAAAAAATGAAATAATTTCTTACTCTCAAGGAGCTCATCATTGACTATACTTAGTTTTAAAATATACTAACGTGATTATCTTTGGTCATATGATTAATCCCAAGTATTCTTAAACATTAAAAAATGCATGTAAAAAAACAAAAATACATCATAAGAAAAAACCCTATACAGCTTACAAACTGAGGAGTGAAGAAATACAGTGAGCATACACTATCTATGAATAATTTTTCTTGGTACTTTCTTCCAAGGATGACATATAACCCCAAATTTAGCTACTCGAGCACTCTTTCCACCAGGATCTACAGTGTCTAGATCCTCTAAAATGACTATTAATTTTCAGAATTTCATTAATTAACAATTACTTGGGAGGGCAGTGATATGTGAGTTTGTGCATGTATACAATTATATTATATATTGCAAATATAGATATATGTATCTATGAATATATATGTATGAGCATATGTACTGTATAATATACATATATATATATATATTTAAAGAGAGAGAGAGAAAGAATAAGAGAGTAGTAATAGTCATTTGAAAATTGTTGACTCTTTACTAATACAAAGAAAACTGAAAGATAAAATAATTAATTTCTCTTAATGACACATGATCAGAACACATTGTTATATTGTTCTTCAACGTAGAGTTCCTTTTGCCTCACCTGTATTTTTCAAAACAAATATTATATGTTTCTTCAGATTCTACTATTTCTTCCAGGAGAGCTGTCTTGATTTGAAACTCAGCCACTGTTCCAAATGTATACAAAGGAATTGTTTCCTTGGCAACAGTCACGATGTACATAGACAGTTCCTCCCTGCCCATTCAGTTCCCTTCCAACCCAACAGTTTGCATAAAGGCTTGTATACAGAATTAAGGCTGAAAACTCAAATTCAACACCCGAGTGACAAGCTCAAAATGAAGGTGTAATCAGAACTAAATAAGTGTTTATACTAATGCTCTGGCTAGGGCAGTTGAATAGAAAATAAGGCAAAGTTGAGAAAGCATACAAGTGTCACGATAGGAGATTGAAAGATATGGGAACATTAAGGTACACAGTCCTACGGGTCATTAATCCTCCCTCCCTCCCTCCCCATTGTCAGAAAGGATGGCCTGAGTCTGCCCATAAGATTTTTGATGGTTTCGAAGGGAGGAAAAGCAAAAGCTCATTACAATGTTAGAGATTATGAGGGCTGGTTAACTATAGTCTAAAAATGATAAATTGGAGGTATTGGTGATTATGGAAGCAGTCTAATTTACTATAAAGAATAATAAGTTTAGAACCAGAAGGCCTGGATTTGAATCATGTCTTTACCATTGACTTCTTGGGTGACTTTGGGAAAGCCCATTTCACCTATCTGGGCCTCAGCTCCTCACTTATAAAAGACAAGTTCAATTAGCTGATTTCTAAGGGCCCTTCTACTTCTAAATATATGGTCCTATGATCAATCACCTGATTCTTTATATAAAAGAAAAAAAAAGTGTTAAACACTTGATTTACACCAGTGTGCTATGCTTTAGAAATACAAGTAGATAGTCTGCTCTAAAGAAGTTACCATTATAATTGGGAAATAAAATACTCAAAAGGCCATTCAGGTACAGGATCCATGAAAAGGCCTGATGGTTATAAGAGGAATAGTCAAAATGGCCAATGGAAAATTCCACAGTTCTTTAAGGTGCATGATCTAGTAAGATAGAATCCCAAGGTTTAAGAGCTGAGTGGCAGGACAGTTGAAAGGAACACCAGCTTTTAATTTGCTTTCCACGTATTTTTTTTTCCAAATCTATAACCTCATGGGTATAGCAAATTCCTGTTGAGTTGCCTGGGGAACTAAACAAATCTAGTGACTTTCACACAGTGGTCAGGTATGTGTTAGCAATAAAACTTGAACCCAGTTCTTTCTGAGTTTTGAGAACAGCCCACTCCCCCACATAATGCTACAATCCATTTACACAAAGTATGTTCTAAATAATTATTAAAGTGAGTTGAAAATCAGTCTTCAATAATGCAGATAAGCAATGCCAATAGCCAAAACTTCATTTACTGGTTGATAACATCAAGCTAAACAAGAACTAAAAAAGCAAGGTCAGGATCAAATTAGATAATGTACATAAAAGCATCTTATAACTAGATAGCTTTATATAAATATATGGCAGCTCTACTCCTGTCTTCTGCCTTTAGGAAATGAACAACTCCCTAGAATAGTATTTTCCCCAATAACTAATTTCAAATATTTTGTCTTCTGAAATTAAAAAAAAAAAAATGAATGTCCTCTTCGCATCTAACAGAAAGCCTATGTCCTCATGTTGGATCTTCCAATCACAACAAAAAGTCAATCTGGTTTCTACCTAATAAAAATCAGTAATAAAGTCACCTCCCATTAGTTATGTAACATATTTTAAGAATTAATGTCAGTTCTTTAAAACTTTCCTCAAAGGAAATGTTGTCTCTTTTTAAAACTATTCTGCTCAGGCTTCTCTAGATTTTATCCCATTTTCCCACTTTTTAAAAAAAAGGATAGCAGCACTCTTCTCCTCGGGACATACTAATTTTCTTACTTTAGCATAAAATCACTTCTACTTAAGTTTTTCAGTTTAAATATATGAAATTTGAATTTGGATTTTTAAAACCACTTCCAACAGTTCTTCTATGTATTTTAATTAATGATAATTAATTAATTTAATGTATTTTAACCCCTAATAAGCTTAAAATTTCATCTTTTTACTTGTAACAAAGATCAAAAAAGTCTTAGACTATGTAATGATAATGTAAATAAATTCAGCAAACACTAATTAAATGCTGATGTGTCTAAGTCACTGTGCTAGATACAAGGGAGACAAAAAGTTGACATAGAACTCAAATATATTATGCCTTAGAATAGTAATTCAATTTTAAGTTGTCTCCTAGTGGATATTTCAAGTTGGATTTCAAGTTACATAGACATCTTAAACTCAACATATTCAAAAGTGACTTCATTATCTTTTTTTTTAAACCCTCTCTTCTTTTTAAATTTACTATGAGTATGGAAGTCATCACCATTTTCCCAGTCACCTGGTTTCAAAACCCACATATCATCTTCAATCCCATATTCGTTCGCTCTTGCCACCATCATCCTCATAATCCAATTTATTGCCTTTGAAACATCTCTCAAATATGTCCCCTTTCCTTCTCTGACACCAAACTGATCTAGGGACAGATCTTTATCACTGCATGCCTAGATTATTAATATAGACTGCTATTTGGTCAGCCTAATTCAAGTTTCTTCCCATTTCAACCAATCCTCAAACTCAACTATCAAATCTAAAGCAAAGGTTTAACTATTTAACCTCTTCTATTCAATAAACTTCTACTTATCACCTTTAGGATCAAATGGACCTCCTTTGCTCTGATCATATTATTACTTTAGTGATTTTGCTTTAAAAGTAGAACAAAGTTCATATTTTTTTTTCCGTTTCATATGCTAAATGATCAAGATAACATATTCAGGGGTCCTTTGGCAGGCAAGTGACTAGGAACAACATTAAGGAACACTGATACACACCAAGATGCCCATAATAGGTAGATAAGAGAACAGAAAATTATTAATAAAAAAAATAGACCTGGGGCATGGATTCTTCCTCAAGCAGATAAGTCATGGAGGCTGGGAGACTTGGGGGAAGAAATAAAAATGTTACATGTGGATTATACCATTGTTGGTAACTTAGTTTTAGGTTCTATATACAATGTGAAGAGAAGTGAATCTGTTTCTCTTGCTCTTACCAGAAGTGACATTGTATAAAACTGGAGACATTTCATCTTTTCTTCCACTGAAAAAAATCTAAGGGGAAAATGATTTTTTAAAAAGAAAAAAACGACAATAACAAAAACCTTTTTTTATAATCTCACTGAGACCATATCTATCCAACAATTTGTCTATATAACAATGAACAAATAAATCATGAAAATGTACTCAGTACATGAATGATTTTATCTGACACTATACAACTGATTTAACATCCCACTCCAAACCACACTAAAGTGGCTCATGATTTTCTTAAGAATCCATTACTAAAGAAATCCTGCTAAAACAACTGATTTGTAAACAATATATATATATATATATAGGCCAAGTCATCAATGGTATTACTGCAACAATTGGTACTATAGATATATGAAATTTGAAAAAGTGAGGTATTTAATACAGTTGTATAAGAGAACTACAAGAAGTCCCTAAGTCACTTGATTGATTCTTTGTTGTGGTAAGGATTGGGGTAAGAAAAGATACAGATAAAGTCTTTGTTTCAAGCTAGTGATTATTGTTAAAATAAGCTTAATTTTCAGTGGCAATTATCCTTCATCTGAATAGTGCATAAAAGCTTGAAAAATAATGAAATTGAAATCCAATACAGTTCTAAAATGCAAGGGTCTCACTAGTAATTGCAGGGTAGGTTCTATGTTGTCAACTCTTGTTTAATAGAATGAAGGCACCAAAGCAGATTTTTCTACTATCTCAAATATTAATCTTAATTGAAGTAAAACGTAAAGATGAAAATGGATTTGAATTATGATATAAAATCCACTGTTTTATGGACTCTTCGAAAAGCTTTGTAATGATGGTGATTCAAATTATGGCATACATGTGCTTTGTTTTGTGCATATACAATGAACACAGTGCCAGTTATGATATTCAGAGTAAAACAGGAAGATGGCAACCACCTTAATACTGGGTGCCTTTTCCTGTTTAACTCCTAAACAACTGAGTAAAGTCACGATTCCACTACAGACCTTCATACAAACCAAAATAAATTGCTGTGATCTCATTACATAAGCTAGATATCCTAAATGATGTGTGTGTGTCATCCTGTCTAGAATTTTCATAAAATGTTCTGACAAATTACATTCTGGCTTCTTATAATAAAAAGATATCGTTTCCTTCAGACAGAAGGACGACAGCAAATGTATCCTGGGTGCATTAAAAAAAGTCATCATCATGCATGTCTGTGCATCTCAGGCTGATGATATGCAAGGTAGATTCACAAAAATTAGACATGCAAAAGATGGATTACCATCCCTCCTGTCCTCAACACTTCCTACTAGAAAATTATTTCCTAGACTATATTTGATAATATTTAATTCAGTCCCATTCTAAATGATCCAAGTTATGGGAATTCCCAGTATTTACCTTGAAAGACAAAAAGCTTAATGGATGAATACATCAATAAAATATTCAGCCCAAATTGCTCTGGACTGAATTATACCTCTCCATTCCTTCTAAAGGAATAATTTGCCTTGTGATAAATTAAATAATATCAGATTTTGGTTGGGGAGGTGATCTTATATGATTTTTAAAACTCATTCATTTGAGTTATATTTTCAAAATTGAACATCTGCAATAAGCATTAAAATGTTTTCCTTGATTTTAAACAAATATGTGCAAGACCCTGCTTTGACATGAAGTAAGAAAAAAGAAAATGTACATAATAAATGTTATTATTCTGCAGTGTAAGCCATGAAATGGGAATGAAGAGTCAAATGACCCACACTAGACAAATCATTCATAGCTACAGAGAATTAAGCAACTTCTTGGAAATCAGAGTCTATCATTTATCTGAATCTGATTCTTACTAACAAGGAAGCAGTGGTCACTGGATGCAAAATTATGAGAACACCAAGGAGTAGGGAAAGAATGGCCATCCATGTTAGAGAAAATGAAATCAAATGATAGTCTATCTTGCATTCTTGATTTGGGGAAATCCCTGTCCTCAGGAGCATATATTTGAATAGAAAATAAAAACTGAAAAGAAACTGAAAAGAAATGTGGAGAATAAAAATATATCCATGCAGGAACATGGGGAAAAAAAGATCTGAAGAGCAAGGTGAAAAGCCATGAAACAAGGTTGTCAGAAGTATTTTCCTTAAAATGAAAGTACTGAAAGGAACCAGCCAATCAGAGGAGAGAACCATAGAAGCAAGTATAGTTTTATTATTAAAATCTAAGAGTGAAATGAGCTTCCACTATGAGAGTCATTGTACTTCTAGTCTAAGTGAGATAGGGAGCCCTGGTCCAGGAGAAAGAGAGAAAAAAGATAAAAAAAGAAAGAAAAGACTAAAAAATATAAAAATTTAATATAGATAAACGTAAAGTGCATTTTTTTATTAGTAGAAAATGTCAATTTCACAAGTATAATATCGGAGAAGCATGGTTAAATAGCAGGTGTTCAAAAAAATGAAAAATGGATCTAGAGAACTTAGTGGATTGCAAACCAAATACTATGGAAACCAAAAAAACCTAATGTGATCTTGGGCTGAATTCAGAGTTAAATGCTATTTTCCAGGAAAAGGAAAATGTCCATAGTGTTAGAGAGTCTGGGAGCACACCAGAATGGGAGGAGAAAGGGAAACAGGAAGGGAGAAGTATTAAAAAAAAAAAAAATCATCCTCCTAAAAAATGGAGAATGCTGGACAAATTTTCTGGGTTCACTCTTCCCTAGGGTCACACTCCCCTCTGGTGGTCATCTCGAGGAATTGTAACCTCTACAGCCTGGTTGGCAGTATCATCCCTGCTTCCCCTACCTCCATCATTTCTCCTCTTTTCCACATCCACATTGGAAATCTGGACACATGGCATTACAGGCCCAGTAGCCTCAGAAGAGGGTAATCTTGGGTTGGGATCTCTTCTTGCCACTATTCTAAGCTTCGATGGGCGTTCTTCTGTGAGTGTGTCCCACCTTCCTCTCTTATTCTTTCTCATGACCCAGACATAAAATTAAAGAGGGGGAATTTTGAGAAAAGAAAACCAAATGGGGTTCTGAACTCATCAAATGTCTGCATTATCATGATCAGTTATGGGTATAAAAGTTTAAGAAAGATATTAATAAGCTGGAAAGGATCAAGAGAGCAATTATAATGGCAAAGGGAACTAAATCCATGTCATACAAAGATTAGTTGAAAGAATTGCTTTTTTTTTAACTTTGAAAAGAGAAGGTAGGGGAGTAGACATAATGGCTATCTCCATGTATTTGATAGGCTGTCATGGGAAGGATAGATTAAAATCCTGTTTGGTCACAAAGGGTCAAAGCAGAAGGATTAGGTATAAATTGTAAAACTAACATAAATTTGATGTCAGGAAAAGAACTTCCTAATAATTAGAGCAATCAAAAGAATTGGTGGGTGCCCCCTCTTTGGAAGTGCTCAAGCAGAGGTTGTATGACAATTGGGTTGGTATGTTATAACCGAGATTCCTTTCAGACATAGAGCTTCCTTCTCTCAAATGCTTCTATGATTTCTGACTATATTCTGACTATTCATCAGAAGAAACCTTTTTACTTTCCTGATTCTTAATTAAGTTTTGAAACTAATATGACATGACTTAGCCTATGCCAAGGCAATAACATCGGCAGTAGCACCAATTTTTCTCCCCTGAATGTGCCTGTTACCTGCCCTATCATCTGGGGCATTCCTGTCTTGACTTTCAGCCTAACTGAAATAGCAAGCTACTTTGAAGGAGAGACAAGGAAACATGTGTCAAACAAGTTAAACTACTACCACCACCTTGTCCACCATTTCAGTCCCTAATGGGGACAGCCAAAGACCCTGAGCCAAGAGTTTTGGCAATAGCAATACTTCTAGTTCAGTTCCTACAGTCATCATTCTGAACTAAAGTGTGTAAAAAGGTAGTCTAGCAACTACTCTTGAAGGTTTTAGGATCAAGAAAAGAAAGTTCTGGCCAAAGTCCTTGGCATTTTCAGACACTTCAGTCACAAATCAATAACATTTTGTATATGGAAATGAATTTCAAAAGGGTCATTATAATTTGCTTTGCTGCTGCATTCTAAGGAATGTTAAGATCTTTCCATCTAACTTGCAGCTGAAACCTTTCATGTGTGTTGTCTCCCTACTTAGAATATGAGCTTCTTGAGATCAGGGTCTGTCTTAGTTTTCTATTTGTAGCCACACTGCTTATCATAATGCTTTGCTCACAAAATAAGCACTAAATAAATGCCTTTTCAAAAGAATCCACATATTCACAAATATCTATAGCAGTTCTTTTTGTAGTGACAAAGAAATGGAAATTGAAGGGATGGATATCAATTGCAAAATGACTGAAACAGAGGTTTATGAATTTTATGAAATAATATTGTGCTGTAGAAATGATGAGCAGGCAGATTTTAGAAAAACCTAGACTTACATGAACTGATATTGAGTGAAGTGAGCAAAACCAGGAGAACAGTAAAATCAATATTGTGTGATCATCAACTATAATAGACTTAGCTTTTCTCAGCAGTGAAATGATCCAAGATGATTCCAAAGGACTATTGCTGGAAAATGCTGACTATGTCCACAAAGAACTATGGAGTCTGAATGTAGATAGAAGCATACTATTTTTTTTCAGGATTTTTGCTGGGTTTTTGTTTTGTTTTATTTTTTTCCCTTTCTTGTGGTTTTTCCCTTTCGTTTGGAGTGTTCTATCACAACATGAGTAATGTGGAAATATCTTTTGAGATGATTGTACATGTATATTTAATTCAGATTGTTTACTATCTTGGGGAAGAAAAGGGAACAAGAAAAATTTGGAGGTCAAAATTTTACAAAGATGAATGTTGAAAATTCTCTTTATATGTAGTTTGAATTTTTTTTAATTTCCATAAAAGTATAAAAAACAAATACATAAATAAAACTTTTTCTTTATAAAAGAAAGCATATAAGTTGTTACATCATGTAGATAATTGTATCCTAAAATGTTTGGAAATGATTTGAAATAATCTCATCTCACTACTATTATGAGATAAAGTTATAAGGAAATGTCTAATTATAATTGGAAACAGGAACTTTTTAGAGTACAAATAATCAGAATGTGTTTTTATGACAAAATGGATACTTTCTCCCTCAGACCTAAAGAGATCAACTGATCAACTCTAACTACTTGATTCTTTTTTCTTACTATTTTACTAATTTAAAGGCTAGAAAGATAGGAATAAGCCAGCTTTTAAATGCCCAAAGGGGGATTTTATATTGGTTATGAAGATAATAAGAAGCTATTGGAAGTTTATTCAGTATGAAAATGATGAGGTTAGAGTTATGCTGTAGGAAAATCACTTTGGCAGCTGAGTAGAAGATGGATTGTATTAGGGAAAGTACGGAGGCATGGAAATCAATTAGAATTCTATTGCAATAGTCCAGATTTAGCTTTGATAATCCTTAATGAAAGAAACATAGTCTACTACTAGGTCCCACAGTAAACTACTCTGGTACTTCACCATAGTATAGCAGTAATCCTGCTTTGCCAGCAAAGTTAAAACTCTGTGAGTTCCTACAATACTAGAAATGCTTAAGATATGAACCTGGTGATTTTTAGAATGAATATCTAATCAAAATTTTCTGCAATGTATAGGATTTCCTCCTACCTCAAATCAAACCATATCATTTAGAAAGTATTCAAAGATCTCCAGAGAGACTCAATAATCTGATAATCCCCTTCAACAACTCATTCCTATTACTAGATAATTTCTTACAATTTAAGACAGCTTGTAACATTGTAAGAGAAGTGGAAGGGATGGGCTAAATTATGTATCTAAAGTGAAGTGTAAAAACTAAAGGGAGAAGAGAAGTGAAGGAAAGGGGTTCCTAAGAATAAAGTTCACTCCATTCTTGCATAGATTTTGTAACTGGCATTTGTTCTCCTTGTCATTCTCCTTCCTTCCTAATGTTTTTAGACCCTGGCTTACTCTATTTCAAACATTATTGGCCTCCTCATTTCTTCTCTTGCCAGACTCCATGAACCATTTTTGGGAATGGTTACACTATATATTCATTTCTTTGTCTCAACTGAATTTGTTCTAGATACCAGAATTCCTAGTTATAATTGTGCTTCTGTTATTTCATTTATAAAATTTTAATTTAAAAAAACCTATCTCAAAATTAGAGTAGGCCAGAAATTTCCAGAGTCTCTAGTTTTCTTCCACAAACAGAAAATTGTTACAAAATGAACATAGAACAACAAAAATAAAAGGATAAATCAGTTATTCTAAAATACCTTAAGAAGACCTCTAGAAGGACAGGATCTGCAGAGATTTTTATTTAAATGAAGTATAAACAACTGCAAGCTGACTCCACAGAAAGAACAAACAGTGGGCACTGAAGGTACCTCTGTCAGAAAGCAGAGTAGGTCTAAAGATATTTCACCTCACAAACTTTCACTTTACAGCCTCAGAAACTTTAACCACACAAACTTTCATCTAAGTAACAGCAGACTCTAAGTGAGGAGGGAGATTAAAGATCCACTTTCCCACTCCATTTTTGGAAACTAAGCCTATTGATGCTGATCAAATGTGACCCCAAGCTATGTCTATGGGTGAGAGAAGCAAGCATATGCCCAGTAAGTGTGAAATGACAGGGAGCAAGAACATTTTAAGGACAGCATGGCTAGGGGCCTTCCTATGCCTTAGTACAGGAGTCTTTGATCTTGAGCCCTTGGACAGAATTTCAAAAATATAATTTTGTAAATATGTAAATAAATATAATTCATTACCTAATTCCTCCATCCACATTCAAATTTCCCAGTTTCTGTAGAGACATCATTAATCTCCCAGTTTCACTATCAGAAAGTCACTTCTCTGTAACATTGGATCAATTCCTTTCCTTCACCACACGGAATCAGTCAATTGTCAAGTATTGTGATATCATTACTGAGAATGTATTAGAAAAGCTCTACATAAAGATGAAATTCAAAAAGCCATTCATTGAGTACTATTATAACATGCAAAACACTATGGCAGATATTAATAATGTCATGACAAAATAGCTTCTGGTTCCCTTAGGACTATAGGTAAATGTTTCAAGAAGGCAAATTTGACTCAATATAAAGAATAATGTTTTTAATGGTTTCAACTGGTCCAAAATGGAAAAGGTTACTGCATGGTATTGTGAGATCTTCGTCACTGAAAGTCATTGAGCAAAGATTGGATGTCTAGGATGTTGTAGTAGAGATTCGTGAATATGGCAGAGAGGTGGGATGGATTAAATGAATTTGCAAGTTGTTTCCAACTGAGATTCTAATATTTTAAAAGAAAAGTAGAATGGAATGACAACATAACATTTTAGCCATTTCCAAATTTAGGTTAAAAAAAATAAGATGATAGATCATGAAGGATAGTAATGCAAAGCAGAAGAATCAACAAAATGGGAATGTAACAAGACTAGACATCTACCTACTGGTTTACATATATTTACACAACAATTTACATGCATTATTTCATGTTATCCTCACCAAACCCTAGGAGGCAGGAGATGAAAATATTATTTGTGCTGTTTGACAGACTATAGGATCACAAACTTAGTCAGAAGATGCCTCAGAGGTCACCTAATACAACCTCTTTATCTTATAGTTGAGAAAACAGATCAAGCTATGTTAAACCGCTTTCCCAAGCTCACATAGGGAGGTAGAAGAAGAGAGATTTGGATACAGATGTTCTAAACAAATCCAGTGTTTTTTTCCACTGCACTGCATATCTTCACATGAGGCTATTGAGTCTCAGGGTGATTATTTGATTTGCCCAGGATCATATTGCTGGAAAAAAGGCAAATCCAGAACTGTTCTGATAAAACTATTCTTGGCTTGAAAATCAAGTAGCTTTGATCTTGTCACCAAAGATTGATTTTGTACTCATAATTCAAATAAAAAAGTGACTAAATAAAATCCATTACTTTGATGAGATACTCATTGCTCAAAGAGGTTTTACATAACCTTCCTGTTAATATCCCTCTCCAATATGAATCTTCCAAAATGATAAATAAAATCATTTAGACAACTGAAAAGCCTTAAAGAAGTACGCTGCATGTAGGTAGATACTGAATGCTATTTAAGGTCATCAACTGCTCTTGTTCCCTTGCCTCCCTCCAACATCAGATCTGTGTTGTAGATAATTTCCCATAAGTACTCCTAATCCTCAAGGATGTTAATTGAAATGGCTGTCTGCATGTTTCATCTCAACCATGAAATAAAAGTGTAAGTACAGATGTTTTTATGCACAGTGGAAATCATACACAAGAGATGATTACAAGTACAGTAACTAAGAAAAGATAAGCATGGGAAAATTGAGCAGTATTACAACATAATGTCAAGTTTATCATAACAGATTATAGCCTTGTGATCAGGATGACCTGAGATTGAGCCTTTTTTTCTGACACATGGTGACCATAATAAAGTCATTTAACATCCATGGGCTACAGGCAACACTCTAAAGTTAAGTTGTCAAAGGTCTGGACTATGCTGAATTTAGATTAAAGGAGTGTAAACTTGATAGAAATTTAGCTAAATTCTTTCCTAAAGTAGCAAATTTATTCATACTTAAAAGGGTCCTCTATCTTTATATATTGTTGGGAACAGTAATTCCTCTGACCTCCATTGCCCAAGAAACAAGTATATCACATATCAATCACCTCTCCCCAATTTTCTAAAAGGGATGGGGAGTATCTAATCTCTATTATTACCTCAATCCAATTGTGTTCCCCCAATTTTAGGGGATTCTTAGCACTTTAGTTTCGATTTAAATGCTTAGTCAGATTAGCTTATGTTCTGTAATATTTACTAAAAAGATATAGCAAAAGCAAACATTAACACTGTCTCCCCAAACCTGGAAAATATAATTTCCCCCTTATATTGCTCAATCTCTGAGGATGGGGGGGTGTTAGGTTATATTTGCACTTTAACTCAATTCCTTATATCATTAATCTTACCAAGCTCCAAATAAAAATCTTCCTCTCAACTTGAGTTCTGGAACATAAGCTTCTTAGGACTTCCCTAGTAGACTAGGAGAATCATATTGCCTAAAATATGGTCTCCAAGGTCACCATGGCTTGAGTTCAGAAATCCTACCAAATGCACCTAGAACAGAAAAGGATAAATGAAAGATATTCAAAACCCAAACCCAATTCTTACAAAGGGCCTAGAGAAATGTAAAATATCTTCGCAGCACCCAATAGCTGCATCGCACCTGTTTGTAAGCAGGCATCATGCTCTATAATCATACACATTTTTCCTTGTGGAAAAAAATCTGTGTTAGACCAATACTTTTGAAAATTATTCAACAGGAATTTTCTGTTTGTTTATTTTATGTTTGTTTTTTCCATATAGGGTGTATCTGGTTTTTAAATGCCATGTGGTTATGCTAATATCCAAAAAGAATGCCATAGAGATTTGTTTCAAGGGATTCAGGTAGTCCTATTATTTATATGCATTGTAATTTTGAATTTGTAATATAATTTTATTCCCTTAACTTAGTGCAATGATTAAGTAATACCTATAATAGTGCTTGCTTATAGCAAGTACTCGATGTAGATTTCTTCAATGAATGAATAATGGGCTTGTGGATGAGGATCATTGACTTCAAACATATAACAGAGCTGTAAGCCCTTTTATCAGTTCACTGATGCCTAGGGACAGCTCAGTATATTTTTAAATGCATAAAATAAAATATGCAAGATCACAAAGGGAAGCAATCATATTAAAATGCCATTTAAGAAACTTTTCTAGATGAACAATAAACAACTAAAACACTCAAAGTGAGAGTTCTCTGATCAAAGTGCTTTCCTAAAAGAGATGTCCCTGCAACTGAGAAACATTGATAAAATAGGTCGAATACCAAAAACCAACTTGAGGATGGAATTGACAAACAGACAATCGAATTAATTGAAAAAAAAGACTTCAAATCACATGAATAGATAAAAATCAAATAGCTATGTAAAAATTGAATCACAAATTTGAGAGGAAAATGCCATAACAATTAACCTAATGGAGATTTTATATTTTGTTCTATTTTACAGAAGTGACACTATCCCTGGCAAAGATCAGAATGTCTTAATGGAGAATCAATTCATACAACAATACATTTATGCATATAAATTTTTAAAAATTATTTTTTTCTATTTTTAGATAATCTACATGATTCTGTTTGGTTGTTTTGCCAGGGGAAAGCACTTAACACCATAAACTGGTTGTATAATCTCTGGTTTAAATCAACTAAGGAAGGATTTACCAAATCTCAGCTTCTAGTCAGTTCCAGAGAGATGAAATTTTTCAGTAAGAAAGATAATTTTAAACAGGAAAGCAACCACCTTTCCACTTCAGATGGGTGTGACTATTTTGAAGTCATAATAGAATTTAAATAAATGAAACAAACACCTTCCCCTTGCCGTACACTGTTCATTTTGATCCCTATTTTCTCTTTTATTTAAGATAAACTAGACTAAAAATTTAAGGAGAAAATATGCATGATTACGGGTTGTGTTGCTTATCTACATCAGAAAGAGGTAAGAGATAGCTATTGAATATTGGGAAGACATTTGGAGCTGTTTAAAAAGAAGAAGAAGAAGAAGAAGAAGAAGAAGAAGAAGAAGAAGAAGAAGAAGAAGAAGAAGAAGAAGAAGAAGAAGAAGAAGAAGAAGAAGAAGAAGAAGAAGAAGAAGAAGAAGAAGAAGAAGAAGAAGAAGAAGAAGAAGAAGAAGAGAACTGATTGAGAAAGGGAACATTGTAGCAGCTGTCCAATTTGTGGATTCACTGGCCCATAAATACCCTTATTGACATCAAGCCTCAAATCCTCCATTATACTTCAGTGACCTGATGCTGATGAAAGAAAAGAGAAAAATTCTAGAGTAATGTTAGAGATCCTCAGTAATTCGTAAATAAAATTTTGCTCCATTTTGATAACACAAAAAATAAAAGTTGTATGGTGCACTTAATCTTTTTTGCATTTAATGTTTCTTGTTACATACAAAAATAGTTTTCCACAGTCATTTCTGGTAAAATTTTTCTCTTTCCCTCCCAAGACAGCAAGCAATCTGACACAGATTATACATGTACAATCCTGTTAAACATATTTCTACTTTAGTCATTATGAAAAAAATAATTAGAACAAAAGGAAAAATCATGAGAAAAAAACAACTATAAAAGTGAAAAAGGTATGTTTTGATCTGCATTCAGACTCCATAGTTCTTTCTCTGGATATGGATAGCATTTTAGATTGTGAATCTTTTGGAATTGTCTGGGATCATTGTATTTATGAAAATAGCTAAATCTATCATGGTTGATCATCACACAATATACTATTACTGTATCCAATGTTCTCTTGGTTCTGCTTACTTCACTTGGCATCAGTTCATAAGTCTTTCCAGGTCTTTCTAAAATCTGTTATTATTTCTTATAGAACAATAGTATCCCATTATAGTCATCTACCACAGTAGTTCTACCATTTTCCAATTGATGAGCATCACCTCAATTTATGATTCTTTGCCACTACAAAAAGAGTTGCTTTAAATAGTTTTGTGCATATGGGTGCTTTTCTCCTTTTTATGATCTCTTTGGGATACAGACTAGTAGTCATATTGGTGAATCAAAGGCTATATACAATTTTATAGACCTTTAGCCATAGTTCCAAATTGCTCTTCAGAATAGTTCAATCAGTTCACAACTCCACTAAATTCATTATCATCCCAATTTTCCCAAATCTCCAACACTTACGATTTTCCTTTTATGACTTGTTAGTCAATCTGATGACTTTGAAGTGGTACTTCAGAATTGTTTTGATTTGCATTTCTCCAATCAATAATGATCTAGAGAATTTTTAATATGGCTATCTAGCTTTAATTTATTTCTTCATCTAAAAACTGCCTGCTGATATCCTTTGACCATTTATCAACTCAAAAATGACTTTTAATTCTTATAAAATTGACTCAATCCTCAAAATTTTTTCAGAGATGAGACATTTGTAAGAAACACTATCTGTAAACATTGTTTCCTAACTTTCTATTTTCTTTCTAATACTGGTTGCATTGGTTTTATTTAAGCAAAAATAGTTTTGATCAAAACTATACATTTTGCATTTCATAATGTTTTCTAACTCATTTGTTCATAAATTCTTTCTTTCTCCATAGATCTGACAGATACATTTTGCTTTCCTACTTTGCTAATTGTATCACTTTTTTATTTCTAAATCATGTATTCATTTTGACTTTACCTTGGCATATAATGTGAGGTATTAGTCTATGGCTACTTTCTTCCATACTATTTTTCCAGTTTCCCAAAAGTTTTTGTCAAATATCCAGTTCTTATCCAAAAGCTAGAGAATTTGGCTTTATCAAATAATGGATTGCTGTAATGTTCGGGCTAGCTTTCTGGAGGTCCTTCAGACGGGCCTTGATCTCAGCAGGATAGACACCCTGAGAATGGTCAGGAATAGAAGCTAAAATCTTTATTCTGGCCCAGTGGAGGAATGCAGGAGGCAGGAGAGTCACCAGGAGGATGGTCAAAAATGGAATGAATCATTTCCAGTCCTCAGCATAATGATTATGTGTGAATTGGAGAACCATTACATCACCATGGTAAATACTAAGTATATGTATAGTAGAAAACCATCATGTCATCAATTCCACTGAGTTAACACCTTGTTGTAAGTATCATTCTTTCAAGTATACTTTTCCAGAGTTCCAGGCCTCTACAGATTGGTATAGTCATTTATTACTGTGTCTTGTGTAGCTAACCTGTTCCACTAATCCATCACTCTGTTTCTTAGCCAGTACCAAACTTTGATGATTATTGCTTTATAATGTAGATTTACCTCTAATACAACCATGCCACCTTTCTTTGCATCTTTTTTTCATTAATTCCCTAAATAACCTTGACCTTTTGTTCTCTCACATGAACTTTCTTTTTTTTTAATGTTTTTTATTTATTTTTCTTTTTTATTAAAGCTTTTTATTTTCAAAATATATGCATATATAATTTTCAGCATTCACCCAAATAAAACCTTGTATTCCAAATTTTTTTTTCCTTCCTTCCCTCCATCCCCTCCCCTAAATAGTAAGTAATCCGATATATGTTAAACATGTGCAATCCTTCTATACATATTTCCACAGTTAACATATTGCACAAGAAAAATCAGATCAAAAAGGGAAAAAAAAAAAAAGAAAAAAACAACAAAAAAGTAAAAATAATACATTGGCATCCACACTCAGTTCCCAAAGTCCTATTTCTGAATGTATATGGGTCTCTTCATCACAAGGGTATTGGAACTGGTTTGAATCACCTCATTGTTGAAAAGAGCCATGTCTGTCAGAATTGATCATTGTATAATATTGCTGTTGCTGTACACGATGTTCTCTTGATTCTACGCACTTCACTTAGTATCTGTTCATGTAAGTTTCTCCATGTCTTTCTGAAATCATCCTGCTGATCGTTTCAATAATATTTCATAACATTGATATACCATAACCATTCTCCAACTGACGGGCATCAACTCAGTTTTCAGTTTCTTGCCACTACAAAAAAGGCTGCTGCAAACATTTTGCACATGTGTGTCCATTTATCTTTTTGGGGATACAGGCTCAGGAGAGTCACTGATGGATCAAAAGATATGTACAGTTAGATAGACTTTTGGGTATAGTTCCATCTTGCTCTCCAGAATGGTTGGATCAGTTCACATCTCTACCAACAATGTATTAGTGTTCTAGTTTCCCCATATCTCCTTCAACATTTATCATTATCTTTTGCTGTCATCTTAGTTACTCTGAAAGGTATGTAGTGTTACCTCAATTGTCTTAAATTGCATTTCTCTGATCAATGGTGATTTAGAGCATTTTTTTTCATATGACTAGAAATGGTTTTAATTTCTTCATATGAAAATTATCTGTTCATATTCTTTGACCATTTATCAATTGGAGCATGACTTATATTTTTAAAAATTTGAGTCAATTCTCTATATATTTTAGAAATATATATTTAAATAATTAGAAATGAGGCCTTTACAAGTACTTGGATGTAAAATCGTTTCCTAATTTACTGCTTCTCTTCTAATCTTGTCTGCATTGATTTGGTTTATACATTTTTTTTATTTCATATAATCAAAATTATCCATTTTGCATTCCATAATGTATTCTAGTTCTTCTTTGGTCACAAATTCCTTCCTTTTCCACAGATCTGAGAAGCAGACTATTTTTTGCTCTTCTAATTTGCTTATGGTATCATTCTTTATGTCTAAATCATGAACCCATTTTGACCTTATCTTTATATAGGGTATAACATATGGGTCAATGCCTAGTTTTTGCTAATTACCAATTTTCCCAGTAAATTTTGTCAAATAGCAAGTTCTTACCAGAAGCTGGGGTCTTTGGATTTATCAAACACTAGATTACCATAGTCATTGACTGTTATGTCTTGTGAACCTAACCTATCCCACTGATCAACTACTCTATTTTTAGACAGCATCAAATGGTTTTGATGACCACTCACATGAAATTTCTATTATCTTTTCTTGCTCTATAAACTATTTTTGGTAGTTTTATTGGTATTTAATTCAATTGGTATTGAATAAGTAAATTATTTTGGTAGAACTGTTATTTTTATTATCTTAGCTTGGTCAATTAGTACTTTTAGCAATTGGTACTTTTCAAGTTGTTTAGATTTGACTTATTTATGTGAAAAATGTTTTGAAATGTAGTTCATGATTCCTGGCTTTGCAGATTCCCAAATATGTTATATTGTCTACATTTATTTTAAGTTCAATTTATCTTTCTATATCTTGATGCTGCGTTTTGTTGGTAATGCATAGAAATACTGATGACTTGTGTGGATTTATTTTCTATTCTGTAACTAAAGTTGTTCATTTTTCAAGTAGTTTTTACTTGATTTTCTAGGATTCTCTAACGCTACCATTGTATCATCTGAAAAGAGAACCTTTGTTTTCTTATCATCTATTCTAATTCCTTCAATTTCTTTTTCTTCTTTTATTGCTAAAGCTAACAATTCTAGATTATATTGAACAATAGTGATAATGGGTATGCTTATTTCATACCTGAACTTCTTGGGAAAGCTACTAGTTTATCCCCTTTATTTACTTATCCTTACTGAAGGTTTTAAATAGATATTGTTTATCATTTTAAGGAAAACTTCCTTTATTCTTTTGCTTTCTGTTTTTTTTTTTTATTAGAAATTACTGCTGCATTTTGTCAAATGTTTCTTCATTTATTAAGATAATAATATGATTTCTTTTAGTTTTACTAATGATATTATCAATTATACTGATTGTTTTCCTGATATTCAACTAGCCCTGCATTCCTGGTATAAATGCCACTTGGTCATACTGTTTTATCCTCACGATATATTGCTGTAATCTCTTTGCTAATATTTTGTTTAAGGATTTTGTATCAATATTCATTAGCAAAATTGGTCTACAATTTTCTTCCTCTGTTTTGGCTTAGCACCACATTTGTGTCATAAATGAAATTTTATAAGACTTCTTCTTTTCCTATTTTCCAAATAGTTTATATCTATTGGAATTATTTTTTAACTGTGTAATAGAATTCATTTGTAAATCCATCTAACTCTGGAGCTTTTTTCTTAGATATTTTATTGATGGTTTGTTTGGTTTATTTTTCTAAAATGGTGTTAAGAATTTATTTCTTTTTTTTCTGTAAGAAATGACCAACAGGATGAATACAGAGAGGCTTGGAGAGACTTACATCAACTGCTGCTGAGTGAAATGAGCAGAACTAGGAGATCATTATACACTTCAACAACAATACTATATGAGGATGTATTCTGATGGACATGGATATCTTCAACATAGAGAAGAGCTAATCCAATTCCAATTGATCAATGATGGACAGAATCAGCTACACCCAGAGAAAGTACACTGGAAAAGGAGTGTAAACGGTTAGCATCTTCTGTTTTTCTCCCCAGGTTATTTATACCTTCTGAATCCAATTCTTCCTTTTCAACAACAACAACAACAACAAAATTTGGTTCTGCACATATATATTGTACCTAGGATATACTATAACATATTTAATATGTATGGGAATGCCTGCCATCTAGGGGAGGGGGTGGAGGGAAGGAGGGGAAAAATTTGGAAAAGAAAGGAGTACAAGGGTTAATGTTATAAAAAATTACCTATGCGTATGTACTGTCAAAAAATGTTATAATTATAAAATTAATTATAAAAAATAATTTATTTATTTTTCTATTAATCTGGGAAATGTATGTTTGCAAATATTTTATCTATTTGATTTAGGTTAGTAGATTTATTGGCATAAGTTGGATAAAATAGCTTCAATTTTTTATTTTAATTTCCTCTTCATTGGTAAGTAATTCACCCTTTTAATTTTTGATCCTGGTAATTTAGTTTTTGTTTGTTTGTTTTTGGGGGTTTTTTTAGATCAAATTAACCAAAGATTCATAACTATTTTTTTCATAAAACCAGCTCTTATTTACATATTTTAATTCAATATTTTCTTACTTTCAATTTTATGAATCTTTTCCTTTGATTTCAGAATCTCTGATATGGTATTTAATTGAGCATTTTTAATTTGTTCTTTTTCTATATTTTAGGTGCATACCCAATTCATTGATATCCTCTTTTATTTTATTCATTTGATTATTTAGAGATATAAAATTTTACCTAAGATTTACTTTGAGTGCAACCCATAAAATCCCATATGCTGTCTCACATTATTGTCATTCTCTTTGATAAAATCACTGATAGTTTCTAGGATATGTTGCTTGGTCCATTCATTCTTTAGGATTAGATTATTTGGTTTCCAATTAATTTTTGGTTTATCTTTCCATGGCCCTTTGTTACATGTAATTTTTATTGCATCATGATCTGAAAGTGATGCATTTAATATTTTTGACTTTCTGCATTTGATTGTGAGATTCTTATGCTCTAATACATAGCCAATTTTTGTATAGGTCCCATGTATCACTGCGAAAAACGTATATGTCTTTCTATGTAATCCCAGACCAAAGGTCTATCATATCTAACTTTTCTAGAATTCTATTCATTTCCTTAATTTATTTCTTGTATATTTTGTGGTTAGATTTATATAGTTCTAAGAGGGAAATTTTGAGATCCCTTTTAGTATTGTTATGTTGTCTGTTTTTTCCTCTATCTTATTTAATTTCTCCTCTAGAAATTTGGATGCTATACCACTTGAAGCATATGTTTAATATCAATATTACTTCAATGTCTATGATACCTTTTAGCAAGATGTAGTTTCCTTCCTTATCTCTTTTAATTAGATCATTATTTGTTTTTGATTTGTCTGAGATCAAGATTGTTACCCCTCCTTTATTTTACAAAAAAATGAAGCAAAATGTATTCTACTCTAGTCTTTTTACTTTTATTCTGTGTGCATCTTTCTGCTTCAAATGTGTTTCTTATAAATAACATTCTAGGATTTAGGTTTTTAATCCACTCTCTCTCCTTCCATTTTATAGGCGTGTTTGTTCCATTCACAAATTAATATTACTAATTATGTATTTCCCTCCATTCTATTTTCTCACCATTATACTTTTCTCTTTCCTTTCATCTTGGCCCTACTCACCAGTGTCTCACTTCTGACCTTTGTCTCTCTCATTCTGCCCTCCCTACTATCAGCCCGCCACTTTTTTCTCCTTTCCCCAATTACTTCCTTATAAGTAAGATAACTTACCATACCCACTTGAGTGCATATGCTTTTCTCTCTTGGAGCCAAACCTGATGAAAACTAAGGTTCAAAGAATACTTATCTCCTTCCCATCTTTGTCTCTTCTGTCATAGGTCTTTTACACCTCTTCATATAATATAATTTATCCTTTTCAGAGCTTCCTCCTTTCCTCCTTTCCTCCTCTCCCAGTACAATCTTTTTGTTCACCCCTAATTTTTTTTTTGGTATCATTACCTCAAGGTCAATTTATACTCTCATCTTGTCTGTGTATACTACTTCTAACTGCCTTGAGCAATTCTCAAGAGTTACAAGTATCATCTTCCTATTCAGGGATGAAAACAATTTAATCCTATTGAATAACATGCTGTTGTTATTGTTATTGTTGTTGTTTTTCCTTTTCTGTTTACCTTTTTATGCTTCTCTTGAGTATTTTAGGGGAATTTCCCTGAATGTGATTACTCTTCAGACCTTTCTCATTAATTATGTAAGACTTATGTTGTTTGTGCAAAATATGTGTATGGCCAAATGGTCCCAAAAACATCTTAGAACTATGTGTCTTACTCAAAGATAGAATAAAGAATATCTTTCCTCCTTAAGAGTTCACAGATTTTCTTTTCCAATTAGGAGAGTCCTATTAAAAAAATCTAACTTTGGATGGAAATCTGGATTAAGCAGCATCTATATTTAAAAAGAACAACATAAAGCTGTCATCTAGAATTAATTATTTTATTTTCACTTTGTTCTTAGCCTGCTAAGGAAGTAAAGGAATTTTGTTTATCTATTGAGTAACATTTTCTTAACTGGTTAGTATCAGATGTGCTTGACCTTAAAAAAAAAAAAAAAAAGCTACTCTATAAAATGTAATCTAAGTGTATGTATGTATATATGTAAATATATTTGAATATACATTATTAGTATCATTAAAAGATATAGGGGAAAAGATTTTTTGATGAAGAAGCTAGAACACTATTCATAGTCCATTGTCATATACTTATATTTTACTCATTTTGCACAATTTTAATGAGCCTTGAAATATCTGTATTTTATGTTCCTGTGACCAATGTTATGGCTATCAGGATTTTTAATATATATTAAAAAATCTGATTGTCATCTGGAATCAGTCAATATAGTAATGAATAGTTACTGAATACCAAGTACACTAGTTAGGAATTTTGGAAAAGAGATTCTCTTTAACCTGGTATAGTTTTTAGACTATAAGGAAAGAGAGGATGGATAATACAAATGTTTGATAACTTTCCATTGTCATTTTGTTTAAATGTGTTTCTCCTGCCTTTCACTTGTGTACCATCAAGTCAAACATTGGAAAAGGATTGAAATAGGATAGTAAGGGATGCTAGTGCTAGATAGCACATTATTTGCTTGCACATCACCTTTCCAATAAATATCAAAACCATTAATCAATTAACAAGTATTTATGAACCTTGTTATGTTATGAAGCAGAAACTGCTATAAATTGTAAAAATTGTGGCATAAAGACAGAAATGAAAACATTTTTGTCTTCATGAGTACAATATTAGCAAAATACATCAATTTTTTTTATCAAAACAACTTAAACTTTTAGTTCTAAAACTATCTCCAGAGACATATGCAAAACTTCCATATATATATATATATATATATATATATATATACAATTTTAAAAGTCAATTCCAAGTGTTTCAAGATGATTAGATTGACCATTTGGAACAATGAGAGCTTAAATTACCTGGTATAACTCCCTCATTTTCATAAGAGGAGACTATGACCCATTAAGATAAAATGACTTGACCAAGATGATAAGTAGTAAGCTTGAAATTCAAACTCATATCCTCTGAGTGCAGATTCATCATTTCTTCTACTTTATCCAAATATAATAATGTAAATGAACTTTCATTTTTTTATTCTCTTCATTAAAGCTTGTTTGCTTATAGGTATGTATATTCTTAACTAGCCAGGGAGTTGAATGTTCTTTTTTTGATAGAATATTTGCTAATAACATGGCTCACTAGTTTCTGGGACAGTAAGAAACACTAATGGACTTAATGGTCCAATTTCATTTGTGCTGCAAAGTATTTAATGAGAGTAGTCACAGTAGTGCACGATATCTATGTGTGCTGTATGAAACAGTGCTTGAGAATTGATTTTTTTAAAGTCATATAAGGAAAGGAAACAAATCATCATCAAGAAAGGTTTTTGCTATAATAAATCACATGGGCATGTATGAAGGGGAATGGGCATTTTGGAATTGGTAACAAGATATGAAGACACTGACCTCTTAAACACTGATTTGAAATGAGGTGTGATCAATAATAGCCAGATGTCCTAACATGTAGCCCTTTTAGTGCCATATGTCAGATGGCTCAACAACATGGAGTGACAAAGTGAACCTAAATTGTCAACTGGTGAACCCAAATCAGTAGCCTAGAAACTAATGGAAAACATTGGCAATAGGAGCACTTTTGTTAGATGTGACAGAGAATCTGGAAAATAGACATATTTAATCCTTAGAGGATTTCTAACCTTAAAAATATATATGTCATATCCAGAAATTTTACAATAGAATGCATGAAGTATAAATATCACATTTTCTCAACTGTTTTTTTCTCATAATGAGAACTATGTTTATTGCTGGTGGTCACCAGTACCAGAGATTGATTCTCATAGATGAAAAAAATCAGTATTTCATTAATAGTCATAATTGACTTTTTATAGGAAACATTGGAATAAATTTGAAATACAACTGATAATCAAAAAGATTATAACTTGGGAATATATAAAATTCTGAATCATATCCTTAATCTTTTTATATATCATAATATTTTTAAATACATAAAGAATATGAAATGATAAACATCTTGAGGATCAGTGGAAATGAAGATGTGATGTTTTTCTATACAAGTTAACACATTTTCTGAAATTCCATGATTCCTAGCTTAAGAAAGTATATACTAGAACAAAGAAGAACTAAAGTACATTATGAAAGGTAAAATGGACAACTTTGAGTATATTGAATTAAAAAGTTTTGCACAAACAAAACCAACAGAAACAAAATTAAATGGAAAGTACAAATCTGGGAAAACACTTTTGTAGCCAGTGTTTCTGATAAAAATCTCATTTTTACAATATTTAAAGATTTGTGTCAAATTTATAAGAATACAAGTCATTCCCCAATTGATAAATGGTAAAAAGATATGACAAATTTTCAAATGAAGAAATTAAAGCCATCTACAATCACATGAAAAAATGCTCTAAATTAGATTAGAGAAATACAAATTATAACAATTCTGAGATTTTACCTCCCACCTCTCAGATTGGCTAAAATGACAGGAAAAAAATAATGAGAAATGTTGGGAGGAATGTGGGAAAACTGGGACACTAATGCACTGTTGGTGGAGTTGTGAGATGATCCAACCATTCTGGAGAGCAATCTAGTGCCCAAAGGGCCACTACTGGGTCTGTATCCCAAGGAACTCATAAAGGAGGGAAAAGGACCCACCTGTGCAAAAATGTTGGTAACAGCTCTTTTTGTAGTAGCAAAGAATTGGAAGATGAGTACATGCCCATCAATTAGGGAATGACTGAATAAGTTGTGGTATATGAAGGTAATAGAATATTATTATTCTATAAAAATGAAAAAACTGATTTTAGGAAGGACTAGATTTATACAAACTGATGCTAAACAAAACAAGCAGAATACATTATACCTAATGTGCAATGCTCAATTATGAAAGATTTGGCTCTTTTCAGTGGTTTGGTGATCCAAAGTAATTTCAGTAGACTTTGGATAGAAAATGCTATCTGCATTCAGAAAAAGAGCTATGTCTTTTTTCTTTCCCACGGTTTTTTCCTTTTGTTCTGATTTTTCTTTCTCAATATGATTCATAAAACAATTTGTATTAAAATTAAATAAATATTTTTAAAAAGAATTTCTATACTAGTGCATATAGTGAGAAATGATATTTTGAGTCTTCTTTCTATCCATGGTTTCTTGATCTTAGGCAAATAGCTGTTTTTCTGTAACTCAGTTTTTCCAGCTAGATAATTAATATAATAAAGCCTTACTGTTAGGATTTTCTACAATGGTATAGAATGTTTCCATTCAGCATAGGTTGTTTCTCATCCAAGCCAATTAATATTATAGCAAGTATTAGTTTTTCACAGGCAAAGATTAAGCCCCTCATTCTGCAAAATCTTTCAGACATGGACCATTCATCAAAATGGGGCCAGAGCATAGAATATGACTAAATCAGTACAAACCTATGAACATTATTATAAAAAGAAAGCATAAAGAATGTCATCCTATCCAAACTCTTTTTGTACAAGGGAAGTTTCAAGTGTTCAGGTGTATAAAATATCAAGCACTTTTCAAATAAAACACCATTTCAGCAAAGAAATATATTAATTGTGTATATCATCTACTCTGCTTATGAAAATGTCAATATTTATTTCTTCAGAAAACACTGATGAATTTTAATTTATCATTTCATAGTGGCTAAAATACTTCTGTAGTTTCTGATTGTTAGGTATGTGGAATGTCTTCCATGTGTTTTCAATTACTGGTTTCCTCTTTCTTGGTCATTCAAAAGAAGTGTCTGAGCTGTTTAGACTGTTTTATAAGCACTAGAGTTCTATTTCTAATTAGCAATGGGGAAAGGAGGATTTGGAAGGATAAATCTATCTTGTTCTTTCTGAAGCAATTGAAGGTCTATACAGATGCTATTCTCTTTTTGATTTCAAGTGTTAATGGTGTCAGCAATTGTTGCAGTAAAAACACATAACTCTATGTCCCCAGTCTTGACAGGTAAAATGTCTCTCATTTAGCCACAGGGTCATTTCTCTCTAGAAATACTGTCCTCAGGTTGTCACATGTAAAACTTCAGAATAACGAAGCAGCAAGAACTGTCAAGGAACTCACAGTATTAGAACCTTGGTAAACCTAGGAGACCTCATTCAGAAAGTGTTGAAGGAGGAGACTGGGAAATAACTTTCATTACTTAATGGTATACTTATATATTACATATATGCCTAATGCAAAACGAGTTCCTTTATGAGGACTCTCATCCAGGATTAGAAAACATTTAAGCTTGCTGGGCCCTGAGTGATGTGAAAATGGGTGTCACTCAAGAAAAACAAGTGTCACACACCCTGTTGTTTTCCATCACATTGTGATGTGGTGACAGCCTTTCTAAGTTTTTAGTAAAAGATTTGGGGATAGGAGAAAATGTATGGAAAGTAATAACAAGGACTCAAAATTGTTACTCTAAGTGACCTATTAGAGTTAATGAAATTGTCACTGTGATTATTTCATTATTAGAAGTCAAGTAAAATGAAAAGATCAGTTTGAAAACTATTTTCCTACCATTCAATCATAACTCAAAACATGAATATAAACACCCTACAAGGGCATTCAGGAATTTTAAAATACTATTGAGTGGGTGATCAATCAAATAACTTTGAAAACACTGAGAAAATATAGCACTTAACTGTACTGTTCCACAGTGGCACCCACCCAAAGGCTCTAGAACTGGAGTTCAGAAATATTCAAAGGGCAAAAGGCAGCTTTTGCTTCTATAATTCCACTAGGATTCTGTAATTCCTTTTAGAGGAAGCTGGTGGTAAATGGATAAAGGCCTAGGTTTAAGGTCAAAAAGATCTCAGTTCACATCTAAACTAGCAGTGTACACATACTTTTCTCCCCTTTTTCCTTTTCCTCTAGGTTATGCCCTGTGATTTCATCATTAAACAATGGTTTACAGAAAATTCTTGAATAAATATCAATTCTGTAACCTCTCTTAAAGGAGAGGAAAGGATTTACATGTGCAAAAATGTCTGTGGCAGCCCTTTTTGTAGTGGCAAGGAACTGGAAACTGAATGGATGCCCATCAGTTGGAGAATGTCTGAATAAGTTATGATATAGGAATGTTATGGAATATGATTGTTCTATATGAAATTACCAGCAGAAAGATTTTCGAAAGGCCTGGAGAGACTTACATAAATGGAAACTAAGTGAAGTGAGCAGAACCAGGAGATCAATGCACATGGAAATAGCAAGATTATGCAAAGATAAATCCTGATGGACATAGTTCTTATCAACAATGAGATGTTTCAGGCCAGTTCAATGATCTTGTGATGAAGAAAGCTCAGAGAGAGGACTGTAGGAACTCAGGGTGGATCACAAAATAGCATTTCATTTTTTTGTTGTTTTCTTGAACTTTATTTTCTTTCTCATTTTTTTTCCTTTTTCATCTGATTTTTCTTTTGCAGCATGATAATTGTATAAATATGTATGTCTATATTGAATTTCCATATATTGTTGCCATATTTAATATATATTAGATTACTTGCCATCTAAGGGAAGGGGTAAAGAGAAGAAGGGGGAAATTGGAACACAAGTTTTGCAAGGATCAATATTGAAAAAGTATCCTTGCATATGTTTTGAAAATAAAAAGCTTAAATAAAAATAATTATGTATCCTATTATCTACTAAACTTCAAAACTATCAAATTAGGCCAAATAATATATTCTCTCTCTTCTTACTCAGAGTTTTGAGGTCATATATTATAGAGTGGTGAATAGATACTAGGTTCAGAGTTCAGAGGATGTGGAATTAAGTTCTACATATGATTCATACTGATTTTGTGATCCTGATCATCGACACTTAACTTCTAACTGATATCAAACAATTCTTCAAGACCATCTATTGCAGAGGCAGTGTATTTCCATCAAGATCAGAAGGGGTAAATAAGTCAGGAGCCTAGAACTGCACAATGTGATCTAAAAGATCAATGTTTTTTATTAGTCATGCTCTTAGCAAGAAATAAACTAGAATGAATTTCACACAAGCATCCATATGATCTCATCAATTTCAAACCAATCAATTTATTCTTACTATATCCCTTTCATTCAGTTAAAATTTTCCAACCAAATTAAACAGAGACTTATATCATGAAATATTATCCTATTATCCCTTATAATGAGATGAGGGCTATTACCATTTGGCTTTATTTACTATCTTCCACCATGCTGTATCTTAATGCCTTGCCTAGCTAAATTTTCCTTTCCTTCAAGTGATAGATCAAAATCTCACATCTGTAAAACCTTCCCTGGGCTTGATCACCCAAGCTATAAAATGATCTCTTTCCTTTGAAGTGTTTCCTATATCTGCTATTTAATTAGAACATTGAGACAGATTGATTCTAGAAGTTTTTTTTTGTTTGTTTGTTTACTGTATTTCTTATTACATGCCTAGAAAGTCTCTTCAGTTTAACTCTCAATTACCTGATGTGAAAGATGTCCAAAGATACCTTTTCCAGTTGTCCATTTCTTTCACATGACACTTCTCCATTTATCTCTACCTATCTTATTTCTACTTCTTTCTCCCCACTCACAGCTTTATCCTTCTATAAAGACTTTGGGAAAGCTTTATCTTTTTACTAAGACTTTAGGAAATCACTATAAGCAGACCTTCCCCTTCTTATTTTTGAAATCTTCCTTTTACACTTCTTTACTTTCTAGCAAAACTCAATGTAGTACATGTGATCTGAACTCACTGTCCCAAAGTAAGATCTGATAAATATACCTGTTAAGTTTCTAGGAGTGTTCTGAGAGTTTGAAAGTTATTTCCCCTATTGCCTTTGGTTCAAACTCCAATCAATTGTACCTGCTCCATCCTCTATTAGATCCAAGTACCAACTAGGACACAGTTCCATTTAACCATTTAATACTGGATAGCATTTACAAAAGGATATTTATTTAAAAGATAGAACAAGAACAAAAGCATTAATATTTTCCCCCAATACTTCATAGAGCACTCTTTTTATCTTATATCACTCTCTGAGGAGAGGGGACTCATTCTTAGAATAGTTTCTATATGACATTGTTCCCACCAACCTCATAACAAGACTTCTGGATCCGTCATCATTTCAGTCCCGATTCAGCTGGGACCTAAAAGTCACCCTGTGCTCCTTGTATCATCAATGCTGAATTGGCTTCAAAATTCAGAGTTTGAAATCCTGGGATACCAGGATGTCCAAGGTCTTGTTTTTTGATCTTTTGAAACATAACTTCAGTCTCTAATCTCTTCACCTAAAATGAAAAAAGAATAAGTGATAAGGTGAAAAGACCAATGGCAATGGCCACTTCCATGAAGGCTAAGTGAGAAGATCCTAAGATCTCTTCCTTTATGTTTATGGCATTTGTCTCTCACCAGATCATCATCAAAGGAGTAAAAAAAGATTCAACAAAAACAAGCAGTAGGAAAGCAAATAACAGAATATCTCAGTGATAGGACTTTATAAAGTCATCATCTCCAAGTCCAAATATGTAGCTAAAGAGCCTGACATTCCTTACAGGGTTAGCAGGTCAGTATAAGTTATAGAATGTCTACTCAAGTGGGGGGTGCAGCTAGATGGCACAGGGGATAGAGCACTGGACTTGGACTCAAAGTTCAAATTCATCCTCAGACAATACTTATTAACGGTGTGACTCTGGGCAAGTCATTTAACTCCAACTGCCTCACCAAAAAAAGAGAGAAAGAAATATCTATTGAGGATCCAATGTCCAAACTGTTTACATTATATGTTATCACAATTGTGCTTTGTCCTTCATTCTCGAAGTGGACGAGGGACAAGTGGATCTTAGAATAGGATCATGAAAGGTGATACCATGATATGCAAGTGAATTAGAGTTTAGGAAGGGAGGGCTATGGAAAGGTGCCTGCCTCACTTTCCCTTCCAGAGCCATCTGAGTTCAGTGGCCAGATATAGATCAGGATGACTGAAGATGGCCCTGGATGAAATGGGAGACCTTGGCCTTTTTAAGCTAAGATCTTGAACAGGTCTCAGTGATCAATTAGAAAAGCAAGCTCCCCTATCTCTTCAAATGGGTAAATACCATCAAAAATTGTGCCATATTCCTAATTGCACTGAAATTTATATTTCTACTGAGAATATCATAACCTTCCTCCACCCTTTCCAGTACAGACTTTTTTATTCTATGCTCCCTAACTCAATAGGTATAGAAAAAAAAGTCATATTCCTCGCTTTTTATGCCCACTTTCAATTCCTGGCCCTAATACCAGGAATTTACTCAAACATTTACTTTAAAATTGGAGTCATATGATGATATCATGATACTATCTGCTGCCCTTCATATATTTTTTCATCTTAGTCAACAAATAAAAGCTTGGTTTTATATTTTATTCCTCAAATATATCCCCTACTTTCATCTTTAGTTACTTCATTATTCATGACTTAATATTCTGATCGTTTTTTTTCACCATTTGCATTTGAAACATTTATTTCAAGAAATACATATCAAATATTTTATTATTTGTATAAAAAAGAGTTAAAGTTGTCAGGATATTTTATACCACAATACCAAAAGTCATTTTTTGAATTTATCACCATAATGTTGACTTTTTTTCAAAAATTAAGGGTAAAAAGAAGGAAAACTGAACTTCTTGCTTTGCCCTAATGCAATGCTATCTGGAAATCACATGTCAATGACATGATATGAGCAGAGATGCATCCTATAAAAATGTTTGTCACCCCCCACAACCAATTCACCACACTCAGACATTAGAAATAGTCAGTTTTTGTGTGTGTGTATATTGCTAATACTCTTGAAATTAGTCAACCTCAAAGCCCTATGATCTGCTCTACTTCAATCACCCACTGAAGTAAATGAACTCTAGAAGCTGATATTATTTAAAACTATTCATCCTCAAAAATTCTTTTTTATCTTAATGCTGTCATTCCTCAATCTGCTCTTAGTCTTTGTCATGATTTTCAGTTCCTTGATATGTTGTTAATCACACAATATATTAAATCCTTGTGACTTTATTTTCCCCCTCTTCAATATCAATATTATAATTAATTTGATTATATTATATAAAGACTTATTAAGTACTTACTATGTGCAAAAGACTATGCTAGAAGGTGAAGATATGCATTTGAAAAACAGTACACATGGCTTGACCTCAAGGATTTTAAGAAACTATATTCATATATCATAGTCTATAAAAAAAACTTTACATGCCTTAATCTTTATATCATTATAGCAAACAACCTAGAGAAGTAAATATCATTATTTGATTAAAGGATTTTCCTAGAGTCACACAGTTAGTAAGTATCTGGGGCCAAAATTTAACCCCAAAAGTTTAGTTTTTCTCGACTTCAGACCTGGCACTCTGTTATTCCATAGATAGATAGATAGATAGATAGATAGATAGATAGATAGATAGATATAGATATAGATAGATATAGATATGTATTATAGATATAGATATATATTATAGATATAATTGTCTCCATTCTACAAATGGGAAAACTGAAGCTTAGAAAAAATTATATGATTTGTTCACAATAAAATTTGTAAATTTTGGAAGCAGAATTTAAGTCCACTTCTTTCTGACTATAGGTCAAGGGCTCTTATCATCATGCAATATTGTTGATCTAGAAAGACTTTTTTCTTCAACTGGTAAAGATTGAGATCTAGGCATGGCAAGAACAGAAGTGGGATTTGGAGTTAAGGAGATGATTTCCTAAGAAAGTGGCAGAATAATTAGATTGTTATTCCAGGCAGAATTATGATGGCTAAGGAGAAATTGATGGCATCTGTAGAAACAACTGGAATTTTGGGGGGAAAGTATTTGCTCTATTTTAGAATTTATGATAAAAGAAATACAAGATAATATAACATGAATTTTAGATTTAGAGAAAGCATACACACACACACACATATATATATGTATATATGTATATACATATATATATGTATGTATGTATGTATTTTCAAGTTATACACAGTTATCCAAGACAAATTACCTTTTTTTCAATGATTTCTTGACTATACTTTTAATTTGGGATTTTTCAAAATTTCTTTTCAAAAAATGGTTATCATCTTTTGTAATAATAACCTCTACAACTTTTCCAAGGTGATGAGCTTGAATATCTTCAAGATTTAGAGGCAATCTCTTTTCTCCAAATACCTAATATCAATAGTAATAGCATATCCTTAAGCTAGCTAGTTCTTTCCTATTTCACCAAAATCTGAAGCTTTTACAGAAATAACCTGAAGCCCAACTTTTAGCCTGTTCAAAACCAGTATACTTAGTGCTTCTTCATCAAGATCTTCAGCAACCATGACTAAAGACTGATGGTAGGCACTTGCAAATTGGAATTAACATTTCTAAACTTTATTTGTATTTTAAAAAATACAGAGACTATATAGCCTATGTCAAATTTCATGTCTTCTATAATTTCTAAATTATTATGCAATCTTGGTCTTCATTTGTAAGAATTATAACAACCTGAGCAATTTCTTCAGGAGTTGTGGAAGATTTAGATTGCTTCTTTATCTCAGTAATGACAGGGTCAACAATCAACTTCAACACTTTTTGATCTCCACTTGATTTGCTCCTTTATTAATCTTCTCAAAGCCTTTCTTAGCAATGGACCATGCATGGATCAAGGCAATGATAATGCCATTCTAAACTTCTGCATTTGTGTTATTGGAACCATCCTGAACTAGCTTGGCACTAATGTTTTTTTTCCAGTTTTTTTATTATTATTAATTTTTATAATTATAACATTTTCTTTGACAGTACATATGCATAGGTACTTTTTTTTACAACATTATCCCTTGTACTCCCTTCTGTTCCGAGTTTTTTCCCCTCCTTCCCTCCACCCCCTCCCCTAGATATCAGGCATTCCCATAGATATTAAATATCTTATAGATAATCCTAAGTACAATATATATGTGCAGAACCGAATTTTGTTGTTGTTGTTGTTGTTGCAAAGGAAGGATTGTATTCGCAAGGTAAAAATAATCTGGGAAGAGAAACAAAACAGAACAAAACAAAACAAAACAAAAACACAATGCTCTCAGTTTACACTCATTTTCCAGTGTTCCTTTTCTGGGTGTAGCTGATTCTGTCCATCATTGATGAATTGGAATTGGATTAGCTCTTCTCTATGTTGAAGATATCCACTTCCATCAGAATACATCCTCATACAGTATCATTGTTGAAGTGTATAATGATCCCCAAGTTCTGCTCGTTTCACTCAGCATAAGTTGATGTAAGTCTCTTCAAGCCTCTCTGAATTCCTCCTGGATCATTTCTTACAGAACAATAATATTCCATAACATTCATATACCATAATTTACCCAACAATTCTCCAATTGATGGATATCCATTCATTTTCCAGTTTCTAGCCACTATGAAAAGGGCTGCCACAAACATTTTGGCACATACAGGTCCCGTTTCCTTCTTTAGTATTTCCTTGGGATATAGGCCCAGTAGTAGCACTGCTGGGTCAAAGGGTATGCACATTTTGATAACTTTTTGGGCATAGTTCCAAATTGCTATGTTGGATTCTTTCACAACTCCACCAACAATGCATCAGTATCCCAGTTTTCCCACAGCCCCTCCAACATTCATTGTTATTTGTTCCTGTCATCTTAGCCAATCTGACAGGTGTGTAATGATATCTCAGAGTTGTCTTAATTTGCATTTCTCTGATCAATAGTGATTTGGAACATTCTTTCATATGAGTGGAAATAGTTTTAATTTCATCATCTGGGCACTAATGTTTTTATACTTGTCCTTCAAGTTCATTTGCAATAGTCATACCATTGTTTATAACTTTGGGATTTCCTGACTCAGTTCAATGACCACAGTTCTCTTAGGTACTAGAGTATTGTTAGATACAGCATTTGCTAAAAGATCTATATCTTGTGCATTAAGGCCTGAGCATCAATTCCAAATCTGACATATTTACCATAAGCATGTATCAAGTGGTGGGGAGATGAGGAGTGATATCCTAGACACTGGGTTCATCTGATGAAGGACTGAATAACTGGAGAATTTCTTCAGGGGCAGATGAACAGGTGTGTGGTAAGATCATCAGCAATGAGTGGGAATGAAGTTTTGATAAAAAGCTGTAGAAGATATGTATAATGACAATCCATCCATCAGCCAGTGGCCACTAAACCATGATATATGATCCATAACATTTATATATCAAGTAAAATATAGCTTATGAAAACCATTAATAAAAAAGAAAAATACTCAAATGACAAAATAGTGTTGTGTGCAAGTACAGAAATAAATGCTAAAAATATCAAAAGTTCCATTTTTAGTTAGTAGTGGAAGTATTGAATTTAAGTGAAATCCAAGCAAACCATACTATGAGTTATATTTAAAAAGCACAAGCCCTTTTTATATCTTGAGAGCAATTCCCCATCATAGTAGGTAAAAGGTATTCATTCCTATGAGTAACTGTATATTGCATATTTCCCAAAACTTTTTTTTATGTAAGAACTAGAATAAAAATTTAAGATATATTTTGTGGCATTGCCATCAAGGAACATTTTTATCTAAAATGCATGCTATCATTGATCAGTAATGAATAGAACCAGCTACATGCACCAAAAGAACACTGGAAAATGAGTGTGGACCATAACATAGCATTTACACTCTTTCTGTTATTGTTTGCTTGCTTTTTGTTTTTTTTCCCAAGTTATTTTTACCTTCTTTCTAAATTCAATTTTTCTTGTGCAATAAGATAACTGTATAAATATGTATACACATATTGTATTTAACATATATTTTAACATGTTTAGCATGTATGGGACTGCCTGCCATCTAAGGGAGGGGGTGGAAGGAAGGAGGGGAAAAGTTGGAACAGAAGTTTTGGCAAGGGTCAATGTTGAAAAATTACCCATGCATATGTTTTGTCATTAAAAAAGCTATAATAATAAAAAAATAAAATAAAATACATGCTATCCTTTAAGAAGAGCTCCTATGAAATTATTTCCTGCTATGCATCAGATGGTTATTTTAGAGGATTATGTAAAGAAAATTCAAAAAGAGAACTTTAATGTATTTCTCAGTTTTTCTTGGCACACTTGACAAAAATGATATGTGCTTGTCATGAAAAAAATTTATGAACAATTGCTAAAAAGCAGAAATATTAAACATTCTTCTGAGTACAAATCAATAAAATTATATTCAATAGAGGACATTAAAAAGACAGGATTCAAACATAAATAAGGAATAAATAATTCAATACTGAAGAATATGTAGGCTAAAGAAGAAATCATTGAAACAATAAATAATTTCATTAAAGAAAATGAAAACAATGAGACAATACAGCAAGATTTTGGGAAAGCAGCCAAAGAAATCATAGGAAATTTGTATTTCTAAACTAAAAGTCAGTCAGTTAATAAGCTCTTATTAAATATCTACCATGTTCCAAGCACTATACTAAGCAATGGGGATAAAAAGAAAAGCAACAGAAAGTCCACCTGACCTCAAGAAACTGACTATCTAATGGGGAAACAACATGTAAATAACTGTCTGCAAACAAACTATATACAGAATAAACTGGAGATAAATCACCTGAGGGAAAGCATTGGAATTAAAAGGGATAGGAAAGGATTACTGTTTTTGTTAAGTTATTTCAGTCATGTCAGACTCTCTCTTGTTCCCATCTGGGATTTTCTTGGCAAAGATACTGTAGTGCTTGTCATTTCCTTCTCCAGCTTATTTGAAAAGATGAGGAAACTGAAGCAAACAGGAATAAGTCACTTGACCAAAGTCACACAGATAGTAAGTGTCTGAGGTCAAATTTAAACCTAAGTCCTTCTGATTCCAGGATTCCAATTTGCCTTCCTGTAGAGGCTGGGATTTTACCTGGATAAATTTGACACAATCCTTTATATATTTTAGAAATGAGGCCTTTATCGGAAACACTGACTATCAAGATTTTTTCCCCAGCTTTATGCTTCCCTCTTAATCTTGTTTCTGTTGGTTTTATTTATGTAAAACTTTTTTAATTTAATGTACTCAAAGTTGTCCAATGTGCCTTTCATAATGTTCTTTAGATCTTCTTTGGTCATAAATTCCTCCCTTCTCTAAAGATGTGATAGGTAAATTATCCCTTGCTCTCCTAATTTATTTATGGTTTCACCCTTTATGACCCAATCATGTACCCATTTCTATTGAATGGTAATGGTGATAGTGGGCAATTTTGTTTCGCCACTGATCTTGCCAAGAATATTTCTACTTTATCCCCATTTCATATGATACTTGCTGATGGTTTTAGATAGATACTAGTAATCATTTTAAGGAAAAGTCCTTTTATACCTATGTTCTCCAGTGTTTTTAATAAGAATGGGTGTTAAGTTTTGTCGAATGTTTTTTTCTGCATCTATTGATATAATCATTGATACATTATTGATACATTCAATTATGCTAATAATTTTCCTGATATTGAACCTGTTCTTCATTCCTGGGATAAATCCTACTTGGTCATAGTATATTATCCTAGTGACTTGCTAATATTTTATTAAAGACTTTTACATCAATATTCATTAGAGAAATTAGTCTATAATGTTCTTTCTCCATTTTGACCCTTCCTGGTTTTAGTATTAGCACCATATATGTATCATAAAAGGACTTTGATAAGACTCCTTCTTCTTATATTTTTCCAAATAGTTTGCATAGTATTAAAATTAATTGTTCTTTAAATGCTTGGTAGAATTCACTTGTGAATCCATCTAGCCATGGAGATTTTTTTTCTTAGAGAGATGATTAATAGAAGAACAAGATAGATTGTTTTCAAGATGTTATTATGCATTTTATTGACCCTAAACTTTCCATAGTAAAGGCCCATTTTTTCAACATAAACATTTCATAGCTATTATTGTATGCCAGTGAATACTCTAATTTCTGAAAAACTAAGGATAAGCATGACAGAAAGAGCAATCAACAGAGAGGTTGATAATAGGTGTGAGCATCTTACAACATATAAGGCCCAATTATCACCATGCCCATTATCACCATTAGCATTCAATTGACATGGGTACATGATTTGGGCATAAAGGATGAAACCATAAATAAATTAGGAGAGCAAGGGTTACATTTGCCCATCACATCTTTAGAGAAAGGAGGAATTTATGACCAAAGAAGAAGTAGAGAACATTATGAAAAGCAAAATGGACAACTTTTGAATACATTAAATTAAAAAGGTTTTACATAAATAAAACCAACAGAAACTAGAAAAAAGGGAAGTATAAAGATGGGGAAAAATATTGATAGCCAATATTTCTGATGTTAGGAAGCCATATAAATGGCTTTCCATATAGGAAGCCACAAAATCATTTGCTAAGGCAGCTACAGCTGATAATGAGCTCAAAGCTAGGTACAACAACTTCCCTCTGCTTGAGTTCTACAAGATGATCATTTTGTATGGCCTGTGAATGATGTTTTGCAAATATCCAAATGGCTCTTGGCAGAAAAATGTTTCCCCATCCCTGATTTTAACCAATCAGGAACTCTGGCAAAAGACAGGAATAAAAGATGAGTCCAAAGGGCTATGTAACAGAAGAGAGATTTAGGTTGCATGATAAGAATAAAGGATACATTAAGACATTTATATCACATTGGTGATATAAAAATATAATAAATTAGTATAATTTTAAAGGACATTCCTAATACACTATCTATGCAAACAGGTTGCATTGTGGATAGATTGCTGCTGGGCCTGGAGTCAGTACTTGAATTCAAATCTGGCTTTGGACGCTTACTAACAGGTGTAAACCTGGGCAAATAACTTAATACTCTTTTTCTCAGTTTCCTCATCCATAAAATGAGCTGGAGAAGTAATTGGCAAAACTATCCTTTTTTTGTCTAGAAAACTCCAAATGAAGCCACAAAGAGTTGGACATGACTAAAAACAACCTACCAAAATTGTGCCAAATACCACAGCATCATTGGGTGGTATCTGATAATTGTTGATCATATATCTTTTTTCATAGTTTTGGTGTATCTTAGGTCTGCTCTAGGATGCTCTAACTCAAAAACCTTGTATTCTAATCTTTCATCAGATACTTATCTGTGAGTTTGGAATTCACCTTTCTGCCTCTCAATTTCCTTATCTGTAAAATGAAAAAGTTAAAAGATTATCTATATCCTTTCTAGTTTGAAATCTATTATCCCAAAGTTAAATTTTTATAAGAATTTTTTTCTCTAAGTCAATGGATTTAAATTATACCCAACATTTCTGTGGAGAATTTGGCACTGATGAATCAGAAACCAATATAATTTTATCCATGGAAATATCAAAAAAAGCAGAATTACCCTCTGCTTTGTCACTGAACACTGAAGAATATGGGACTTGACTTGCATCTGCAACTTTTAATATGAGTTATCTCCCCCATTAGAATGGTAGCTCTGTGAGAACTGGGACTATAGTTCTTTTTATTTATATTCCCTACTCTTAGCATAGTGCATTTAACAAATGATTTATTCAATCATTTATTCCAATTTGCTAGTGAAACATTATCTATATTTAATGACAAATATGTGATGATTCCTTAAAATATAGATTTCCTAATATTCATAAATATAGATTTGCTTATTTCTTTAGGCAAGGTCAGAACATTTTACATTTAGGCACAACCTCCCCAAATCTCAGTTTTCTCATTTATAACATAAGAGTTAAACTAAGTAGCCTCTGAGGTCCTTACAGTCTTAAGTCAATGATCTTTCTATCCCTGATAGTGCTCAGCACAGCACTAAAACATAGTGTATAATGTCCTCAAATGTTTGTTGATTTCTTGATATTTTCCTAGGAAGGAAGTAGGCAGGAGATGGGGGAAGGGGAGAACCGGTAGGGAAAGGATAAAAGATAATCAAAATATCAAAGCTATAAACCTCTTCTTTCCCTTTTACTTATCTCTTTTTTGCCCTTTTTTACCCTTCTCATGTCCTATGACATCACCAATAGCATGGTATTGAATAGCCCAGTTGTCAGCGCTCAGGGTTTATAAATTTATAGACTCCTAATATAAGCTATAAATAGGATGCAATTAGGCTTATTAAGTAGGTATTTCCCCTTAACTGTACTAACTCACACTTCATAATTGTTTTTTCTTAAAAAAAAAAAAAAAACATGGATATTGAAAAAAAATTCTAAAAAAGTTGCAACTCTACTGGGGAAAACATAGTAATAGACAATGTTTTAGAACTAAGTCAATGAAATTGTATAGTAAATTTAGCAAACATTTTTATATTAATGGATAATTTAATTAAGAAAAATCTGTGTGCAGCCACCTATGTTAGACACAGATGTTAACTTGATAAAGAATTTAGCAAGATGTTGTCTAGAATAACGAATCAATTTGACTCCTTGTCACTAAACAGAGATCAATTTCAAGACACTAAATGTATGAAAAATGCATTATGAATCAACATTGTGGTTAATTGAATGTATGTGGATAAGGCTAAACTGGTGTTTATTCTGCAGTGGATTTCACATTGGATCAATAGTCATTTAAGGGCATTAAAATGTTTTGTTATAAAACATTTTAAATTGGTTCCCAAGCAAGATGGAGCCATGAGCAAGTATATTACAGGCAATAAAACAAAAAACACTAAAGAACAAATAGAAAACCAAATCATTAGAATTCACAATTCTCTTGTTCCAGAAAGGACATGATGACATTCTTATTCTAAATTGTGCATAACAAAAGCATCAAAACAATAGTCCATGGCATAGATAGAGTACATAGATTCATCTTCAAATACAATACTCCCTGCTGCTACCTACATTCTCTTCAAATCTGTGTTATGAAGAATCACAAAAGGGGCTGCTTTGAGAGGTAGCTGGTTTGCCTTTGCTTGAACTCTTTGAGTAAAGGCTAAGCAACCATTGTGTCAAACATTAGTTAGACTAGTTGATCTTTGAGTCACCTTCCACTTCCATACAGGAGATGAAGAAAGGAAAAAAAGGAAGATGAGGAAGGATGCACTTATTAATCTACTATGTGCCAGTCACTGTGCTAAACATTTTACAAATATTATCTCATTTTGTTGTTATTATTCTTCCTTCTTTCTCAAAAAGGACCCATTATTTCATTTGATCCTTACAACAATTCTTAGAGACAGGTACAATTATCATCCCCATTTTATAATTGCAAAAATTATGATTATACAAAAATATGAAGTATTTTTGGAGTAGAGATGATGTTGATTTGATTTTCCAAATCTCCAAACTGTTTGAAAGTATCTGAAATCCATTCCTTGGATTCCCAACTGTTTTTTCTCTGAGAGTATAGAAAGCTGAAAAGAGGAAGTAGGATATTTTGTTCAAGTTCCCTTCATCACCGTTTACAATCTTTTGAATCCTCCAAAGACTCAACAACATTTTCATTCTTTCCAGTCTCTCAAACTTCTCTTCACTTTCTCTTAATTAAACCAAAAGCTCTTCCTGCTGTAACATTAATTCTTAGTGCATACTCGTACATTATAAAGCATCCTCCCTCTTCTTTAACACAATATGGAATAAATAAGGTGGCTGATACCTTTAAATAGAATGAAGACAATAATAAACACCTGCTCATTCCTTTCCTCCCACCATCTCTCTGGCTTACAGCTGATCCTTCTTTTTCATATTGGCCCTCAAGTTCTGACACAGAATGAATATAATATATATAAAGCCTTTTGTAATTGTAAAGTACTTTCATTATATGCCCAAATCCACTAAATTATTGCACAAAACAGTGTATTGCTTTCTCACCTCCATCAAAGTTCCATGCCACTCTCTCCCAGCATTCAGATCTGTCAGATTTGCATTTTTGCTAAAAATCTTCCTCTGCCCCCCAAAAATGAATCACATATTAACTTGTAGCTCAAAATAATGAGCATCACTGGTTTACCAGAGCAGTATACTAACTCTTACTCCAACCATGGAAAAACTTTCATTCATATTCATTGTGGAAGTACTACAAAGGCATCAAAACCTTATACCCAGGTCTGAGTTTTTTATTTGATTATCTAACTTAATCCTATTAGGCACTGATCTTTTAAATAGCAGGAAAACTGCTGACAAAATGCCTCTGCAAACATTAAAAATTCCCTATGTGGAGAGAATTTAATTTCACAATTAGCTGCTATGGAGGCTGCTGTTTGATTCATTTAACTATTGATTTGGGGGCAAACTTCAAATAAAAGCAAAAGGCAATCAGGGTCTTAAAAAATAAACCTTGCCTGACTTCATGGAAGCTTAGCAGGATTAGCTGACCTCTTGTTCTTTCATTCAAAAATCTAGGGACAGTCAGATATCTTTGTTCAAAAAAGAACTCTACTCTAGTTTGAATTTTCAGTTATATTTAAATGAAAAATGAAACAAATATTCAATTTAAGGAGTGAGCATTTCTAATTTCAGTAAATTTTTAGCAAATATTTGTTCCATATCTATTATGTTTAAGGAATATTTAAGTTGTAGGAAAGGAGAAGACATCACTTCTTTGAGAGAGATATGCATTGACTGAAAAAGAATAAATTAATGTATTTATAATCATGGTTAGATAAATCCAAAGTAATATTGAATAAAATTATGTACATAGGTATTGCAGATATATATGTATATATATATATATATATATATATATGTATATATATATATATATATACATATATATATATCAAAGGTTAGGTATGAAAGGTTTCATTAAGGTGAATGAAAATTCTATTTGAACTGGTAGAATGGAAAGCCAAAATCTTCATGAGCCATAATAATGATGTGTTTATATGCCTGTGTGTATATAGGTATGTATATCATATATGCACATTTACATACATTATATGTCTATATATTATCTATCCTTTCATTTCCTCATAAGTATATGATATGTATAATAATATGACCCTTATTCAATTCCAAGCAATTTAGTAATAACATTATATTCATGTTAGTTAATAACAACTTTTTTCCTTATAAGGAAATGCTAAATATTTTGCTCTTGTTTTTTTAATTCTCGCATTTTCTGAACCATGCAATTAAAAAAGAAAAAGAAAAAGGAAAAAAGTCAGAGTTGAGTTAAACAATAAGAAAAGACAAAACTAAGCTTTCCCTCCAAGGAAGAAATTCATTTCCAAAAACTTTTTAGCACAAGCCTTTTTGTCCAAAATATAAAATATTTTGTTCTGAGGAATTGCAGCAAATTAATAGGTTAGCAACATATCTTGAGAGTCAAAATATTTGTGGCTATGCAATTTTCTTTCCATAAGGACAACTATTTTTATGGATTCTTTACTAGTTCAAGATTTTATGTGTTGAGAGTAGAGAGAATTTACAGTAGGCATTTTTCATTTATTTTATAATATATTATGTATGTTGATCAATAAGATTTATATTCAAATTATTTGTGAATTTTTTTATCTGTTATAATCTGATATCCCAAATTTCATGGGTCATGTAGCAAAACTTTTAAAACCCATGTGTGGGCATTCATTGAGAACCACTATTTTTACAACTAGAATTGTGCTTAACTATTCCATAAATATATGTTGATGAAAAAGGCATTATGGTATAATCTTGAGTTAGTATTGAACCCAAGTCATTAGATTACTAAATTTGGGTTCTAACTCTTACAAGTAAGTCATAGATCCTCTCTGAGCTCAATTTCTCAACTATATCCTAAGAATGATAATACTTATAAGAGGGGAAATTACTCTTTTGGTTCTGATTTTTATTTCACAACATGACAAATATAGAAAAATTTTTAAAATGTATTGGTCAACCTGCCATCTGGGGGTGGGGAGGAAGGAGGGGAAAAATTAGAACAAAAGGTTTGGCAGTTGTCAATGTTGTAAAATTACCCATGCATATATCTGGTAAATAACGACTATTATAAAAAAATAAATTTGTTTAAAATAATTGTTCATATGTAACTTATACCAGATTCCTTGCTGTCTTGGAGAAGAGGGAGATCTTTTATTACATGAAAGAGGGGGAGAAACAAAGGAAAATCTTATCAAATAATTAAGTTCAAATCTAATGATACCCACAATATTGGTATTAGTTCATGTAAAGGAAAACAAGAGGCAAGAACTAAAGTCAGTAAAAATCACTGTTTTTAGACTGAAAATCAAAACATCTTTCTATCTACCAGATAGACTACTACCTACATAATTAAGAAAAAAGAAGGCACATTAAAATGAGAGACTGAGTTAAGGAGCAAGAAGTACTAGAGAAAAAAAAAAAGAGAGAGAGAATGAAACATATTGGAGCCAGAAAGGTTCCTCCTCTCTTCCTTTTACCTCATGCCTTGTTCACCCACTTACTAATGCCTGGGATTCTACTGACAGTGAAAAGAAACAAGCTTTTCATTCCATAGAAAAGGCATGTCATTACAAGTAAGCTAAACCTTAAAATTTTTGAGAAAAACAGTGGCAAATTCAAACTAAGTTGTAAGTTTAATTACTGTTATTAGAGTCTTTTCTAAGAACAGGTTTAGATAAGAGGAAGGAGCACAAGATCACAGAAACAAGTGTTGAGGAAGTATACAGGAGAAATTAATCCATTACACTTTTGCCTTGGTGGATCAGAGGGGACATCAAGAATTCAGAGACTCTTAAGTTCTTCCTTAGGACAAAGGAAAATAAGAACTATTTAAAAAGCCATGGTACTTTGCCATTAACTAACATTTTAGTTATCAGTAACTAAAGATTTATTGTTTAGAATTGTGATGGAGGGAGCCATCTGCATACAAATAGAGGACTGTGAGGACTGAGTGTGGATCACAACATAATATTTTCACTTTTGTTGTTGTTTGCTTGCATTTTGTTTGTTTTCTTATTTTTTTCTTTTTGATCTGATTTTTCTTGTGTAGCATGATAATTGTAGAAATGCATTTAGAAGATTTGCACATGTTTAACATATATTGGATTACTTGCTGTCTAGAGGAGGGTGCAGGGAAAAGAAGGAAGAAAAATCTGGAACACAAGATTTTGCAAGGGTGAATGTTGAAATCTATATATACATATATTTTGAAAATGAAAAGCTATTTTTTAAAAAAAAGATTTAGTGTTGCAGAAACACATGTACACTTATTAGTTCTCTAACACTTCTAAAAAGTTATGAAAGGACAAAATGAAAGAATAACCAGGTTACCAGCATTGAAAATGGAAGCTGTGAATTACTATATCATATTTTTATCATAGAATAAAAAAGTCTGTGTTACATTTTGCATACTATGTGCCATGGCAACAGTATGTATTTGGTTCATGTTGTTTATGAGGTATGGTAAATACCCTGGGACAATTCATTTCTAAAGCACCATGCTCTCCCTTTTTCCCTTCTCTCTTTCCCTCTTGAAAGTGCCAGTAAATGACTGTAAAAGTGTATTACTTCTCAGAAAATCAATGATAATTGTTTGGAATTTTCAGATATTTTTACAGCTCTCAAGCTCCTGGTTTCTCCTTAGTTTCATTCCCAAGATTTCTTAAGTTATTTATTTTTGGAGGAAAAAGGGGAGAATTTAACCATATAGTAGCTAAAGAAAAAAAAGATTGTCATGGACAAATGAAAGGATATGTGGAGGCACAAAGACAGAATATCAGAGACAGGGCAAAACAGTACAAGCTTTGGATATATTTTAAGTTCTGTGCCATTGACCTCAGGGCTGAATTTTGAGAACTGACAAAATGAAGAATGCCACGTATAAGCCAATGTAACTTTCAAATGGTCATTTATTACAAATCATTTAATGAGACTAAGTGCAATTTGCCAAAAATTCATTTGATCTCTGAAACCTGAATTCTTTTTTTTTTTTGTACTAATTTTTTAAAGAAATACCAGCATTTTTAAAATTCCCTGATATCTTGTTCTAAAAGGAGCTTAGTGTTGATAGTGTTCATGTTTGTAGTATTATTGGATAAAGTGATATTTTAATAAGTGCACCTTTTACTCACAGTACCTAATCCAAGTCAAAAGGAAAGACTGATGTTATCCATATTTTAATTCAAATGGAAAGACAAAGAAAATTATGCCATTTAGGACACTTTTTTTTTTCTTTAGGCAACTTAAACCAGATTGGATAAGGGCAAACTTTACTTCTCTCTGAATTTCCCCCATAATAAACTTATTTTTATTTGTCATATGTGTGTTTTTATTTAATATTATGTGAATTGGGCAAGGGGATGGGAACATCAGGTCTTGAAAAAAGAATGTGTTTATTTCTCAGTAACAAGTGCTCACCAGGACAAATCAGCATCACTCACAGAGGGCTGATGCAAAATAGACATTTGCTGCCCTCTTTTGGAATAAATAATGGAACAATGCAATAAATGCTTCCCTATTTTTCCTATTGTCTGCTTTCTACTATCACCACATTGCTCAGCAAACAAAGAGCCATGGCCCTATAAAGTAGAAAACTTATAATGGAGATTGTTAGGTTCATTTTTAATATAATGTTACATATGCAAAAAAATGACTAAGTCCTTTTAGTGAGGCAGTAGCCTAATCACAAACAAAATATAATTAAAGCTATTCTGAATGCAGCAATTGTGAATTAAATGGTTACTCCCCATGGAGTGAGTAATTTCCTAATTAAAATTTGGGGTATTATTATCCTTAGACAAGATTACAATTAAGTAAACATTTGTGAGTTTTTGGTATGGATCAAAGAATTAATGGTCTTCAATAGGGATGAAATTAGAAAAGTGTTGGGTTCATCTTAATAATGAAAGAATATTGAGGATTCTATAATCATGAGTGAGTGTATATAGATTCAGATTTACTATTACAAATAAATGTGTAACTGGTACTTATGTTGTCTGATGAAAATACATGATCATATATTCATCTCTTGGGGAACTTTAAAATATACTAGAATCTTGTTATAAATAAGGCTTATTGTTGCAGAAATTCATATATGATTGACACCTCTCTCTAAACAGATAAAATATATATAGCAAAACCCAGATATAGTATCCCTAAATTAATCCTGTCTCCTGATAATCAATATTATTAAGAGCTTCCATAATATTAAAAAACATATCCATATATGCCATGGATATATCATGTTCTGAACCAAAGGAGCTAGGGTTTTTTGGTTTGGGGTTTTTTTTTTTTTTTGATTGTTGTTGTTTGTTTATTTGTTTGCTTAATTTAAAAGCCCAAGATTCCTATGGGCTCCTATGTCAATCATGGCTCATAGTGTACTACTGTGATTTGAGAGCCTCCCCACCTCCCACTGTTAGTTGGCCTGTGAGATAAAAGAAATGTTTCTAAGGATCTGGTGGAGATTAGGAGAGAACTAGCAAGTTATATTGGTGGGCCATGGACATCATGAGAAAACCACCAGATTGCTAAGAAAGGATTCCTTATCAGGATACAAAGAGTGGACATTTAAAATGATTTCTAGTTAAATCGAGAGGCTTCATTCACCATAGTGAAGTTACTACTAATGGACATAGTTGTTGGACTGAGATAGATTTCTCCTTATTGCTACTTGAGGATATAGTGACAAGAGAAGTGTGTTTCATTTAAGCTATTAAAGTTTAAAACAGCACTAAGACTTTTGGAATACTCTGAATAATACTTCTAAAGTTTGGGAAGCTCTTGACATCCATTATATCTCATTAAAAGTCTGACAATAACCTTGAGGGAGGCACTACATGTCTTGTTATCCTTATTTTACCGTTGAAAGAATTGGGTTTGAGTGGTTAAGTGACTTGGCTGGGGTCCCACAGTGAGTAGGATAATAGATTAATTTAAATACAGATCTTCTTAATTTGGGACTCTATCTGCTATACCAGGTTCTTACTTGTAATAAAGAAAATTCATTTACAGTTTTGCCTAATTAAGGGGAAAGTGGCACAGTGGATAGAGCAGGTTTAGAATCAGACTCATCTCCTAAGTTCCAACCGGGCTTCAAACATTTACTATCTATATGACTCTGAGCAAGTCATTTAACCTATTTGCCTTAGTTCCCTTATCTGTAAAATGAGTTGAAGAAGAAATTGTCTAACCTCTCCAATGTCACTTCAAAAAAACAAAAAACAAACACAACAACAACAAAAACTCTAAAGCGATAGAGTGCTAGTCCTGAAGTCAGGAGGACCTGAGTTCAAATTCGATCTCAAACACTTAATATTTCCTAGCTGTGTGACCCTGGACAAGTCAGTCAACCCCAATTGCCTCAGGGAAAAAAAAAAAAAACCTAAACTAAATGTTGACATAAAGAGTCAGACCTGATTAAAATGATTACAACAAACAACAAAGAAAACAGTGAGGTACAGTGGGAAGAGCACAGCCTCTGGACTCAGAAGATCCTGTCTAGTTCTTATCTGAATGACTATGGACAAGTGACTAAACTTTCCTAGAACTTAGATTTCTAATCTGGATTAGAAGGCCTCTGATTCATTCTCAATTAAATACCTATTGTCCACTAATCTTGATCAACCAAAAAACCCAAGAATCCCTGAACAATGATTTCACATGCATCTAAAGGAAGGTAATTCTCTGCTATGTTCAATGTCTGTAGGTAAACAGATATGAGAAAAAAAAAATACTTTGTGAACCCAGCAGAATCTATATACATTGGAATTATAATCAATAAGTTTTATATTGAATGTAAATTCCACACAAAGTAATATCTGGTTTTATGGTGTTATATTTGCAACTCAACAGCAAATAAATCAATTCATTTCCTGTGATTTTTTTAGTTGCCTCAATTGAAATGCTAATGAATGTTTGTGAATTTACCAATGCTTATTTGTTCAACTCAGACAACTTAAAAATAGCATAAAAAGATCAATTCAGCTATAAATCTACCACTGTGGGGGGAAAATGAAAGATTATTTCTTTCAATTCAGCTACAAACCAACATTGTAAGCCAATTGACAAAGGTTTACATTATAAGAAAGAACTAATTTCTGGGTTGCCTTCAGGCTAATACAGGGCTATTCATTGTAAATGAAGTCAAATGATATGGTCCAAAGATGAGTCAAAACACACAGGTGCAGCTAGTTATATTGGATATTGTAAATTATGTTTAGATCTATAGACAAAGAATTTGCCCAATTATACACAACAAAATTAAATAGACTTGTCTAGACAGAATGATCTCACAGTATATATGCCCTACCATAGACAAATCTAATAAAAAATTGCTGAATTTATTATTAACTAATTTCCCCTATTTGTGCTTGCATTTTGATTTGCCAATTAAATTTCAACATTTACAATAGTAATTTTGCATAAATATTAGTTTACGAAGGCATTGTTAGAAAGAAATTATAAATAATGGGTAAATTTCACCAATGTCCCCCCATTGCAATCAAACAAGTTCTTGTCTTGCTTAAATGATATTTTTCACTTTCGGGGAGATGTATGGTATAGGCTAACAAATAACAGTGGATTTGTACTCATAGAATCACAGAACCACAATGAGAAGAGATGGACCTCAAAAGCCATTTAGTTCAAGTTTTTCATTACATATGAGGAAACTGTTTCTTGGAGAGATTAAATAATTCAAGTCAAGTAACAAGCTAGGTGGTATAGCTATCAGAGTGGCAATCTTGGAGTCAGAAAGACCTGAATTCGAATTCAGCTTCAGATACTTACTAGCTATGTGACTCTTGGCAAGTCATTTTGGTTACTTCAGTTTCTTTATCTATAAAATAATGATAATATCACTATCCTCTTAGGGTTGTTATGAAGATCAAAGAAGAAAATACTTTTAAAACATTGCTCACAATACCTGGCACATAGTAGGCAATATATGAATGAAGCTATTGTTATTATTAGCTATTATTAGTAAGGAGTGACCTAGATATTGAGTATCAGAAACAGTATTCGAATCCATATTTTTGGAGGAAAGAATGGAGTTTGAATCTAGACTACACACAATTACTCCATACATAGACATATCTAAGTCATGCCATTTGTAGAGAACTTGCAGCTGTTTCTGAAATTCAAAGGAGATGTAACACATTATATGTGTAACACAGACTATACTGGCCCCCACTTCCCAAAATTAGAGTTCACCCTTTTACCCTTTCCCTAGGCAGACTTGGATCTTTTAATCATAAATATGCAAACACGTGGGAACACATAGGAAGTATAACCCCCTTTCTTCCTTTTAGCTCCTCAGTCTCTGGGAAGGAAGAAAACAAAATTTCATACTTTAGCTCCAATCTAATAGAAAAAACCCTAGTTTCAAGTCCAAAACGCTTTCAGGTTCAAGTCTCAGACACCTTGACTTGTCAGGGATTCCACGCCAGGCTGTCTGGCTGTACCATCCCACCTGAAATCCTGGCTCCTACTTTGCAATAACTCAAACTCCAAGGTTCCAAGAAAATTACCTCCAGCACCTGAAACTAAAGACAAACAATACAGAAGAAACAAATACCACCCCTGTCCCATAGCCATTTCTTAGAGCAAGAGTAAATGAGAAATGAGGGAAGAAGTCCTTTTCCTCTCAGCTACTCAGTTTATGGCATCCTCTCTAGAGGTGAATTGGCATCTTCACTCTCTGGGCTCAGGAAAAAGAGAATGGCAGAAAAGAATAGCCAGAAAATCAGATTGTTCCTTCTAGTCAATTTTAAGAACTGAAGCAGTCAATGAACAGAGGCTACTCCAACCATGTAATAGAAGATGAAGATGATTCCATATTAGGCAATCTTATTTTTTAAAATTTATTTTGTTTTTAATATATGGAATAAGGCAAGTATTTTCATAACAGTATAATAAAAATGATTGCATCTGAAATCAGTTATGGACAATTTGCTATTCTTTTTAGATATATAATAAAGTTATCATGTAAACATTTTTTTCTTTCTTCTTCCCTGACCTCTGTCCTAGAGATGACTACCATTAGACACAAATAGGTATAGATTATTTGCATTATTTGCTTAAAGTTGTTGTTAAAATATATATTGCTGTTACTCTATACCAAACCTTCTTATACTGTAGGTGGTGACCCCATATGGAGGTCTCATAACTAAAAACAGGGATTGCACAACAAATTATAATTTATTATCAGTAAATTTTTATTTGTATACCTATATACCCAGGGTCATGTAAAAATTTCTTGAGGGAAAAGGGGTCATGAGTAAAAAAAAAAAAGTTGTTTAACTTTTTTATATAACACTGTATATAGTATTCTCTTGGTTATGCTCATTTATTCTTTGTTATTTTGTGCTTTCCCATGTTTTTCTAAGATCATTGAGCTCATTAAAAACTTAAAGCATAGTAGTATTCCATCACAATCGTATATCATAACTTGTTTACCCATTCCTCAATCAATGGTCATCTCTCGAATTGCAATCTAAACATTCTCAGATTTCTCAGGGCATCTAGAATTGAGCATTTCCAGAAAAGCCAGTGTTAAATATAAATATCAGCTGTCATCTTCATTATCAGCAAAAGTTTATTCAATATATTTGGAGCTGGTATTATGGGGAAGACATCCTAAATTACCAGAGATAAATCCTTGTTCACATAAGATGTATAAGCAGAACTTCTCTTTTTTTAAGAAGCAATTGAAGCTAAGTGACTTGTCCAGGGTTACATAGCTAGTACATGTTAAGTGTATGAGGCCATATTTGAACTCAGATTCTCCTGATTCCAGGGCTGTTGCTCTATGCATTGTACCATCTAGCTACTCCTCAAAATTTCTTAGATAAATCATTAATGATAATAGTTCACATTTATATTGGATTGTAACGTTTGAAAAACATGATACATTCTCATTTGTACATCAGAACAACTCTGACAGTTTTTTTTTTTTTTTTTATTGGACTTTAAAGTTCTTCATCTGTAAAACGCCATATTAATTTGAACTCAATTTTCCCAGTGAGCTAGTGTGGCATGGTAAGTAGAGAATTATATTTATTCAGGAATATCATTCATCAATATCATTTCTAATGGTTACTAGTTGTGTGATCCTGGGAAGTCATTTTAGCCCTCTAAGTTTGTTTCCACATAAAAAGAGAAATGGTGGGACCTGATGTTCTCTAAGATGCTTTTAAGATCTGAATCTGAAATCCTAGGATTCTTTCTAATTCTAATACCAGCACTATCCACTATGTAAAATAGCCTCCTCAAATAGATATCAACTCCTATGTTGTTTTTAATTAATCTGGATCATTTTCTTTCATTTTGTTTCTTATGGTTTGGGCAAAAAAATTATTAATAACTCAATCAACAAGCATTTGCTAAGCATCTATAAAATACAAGTACTATGTAACACAGATCACATTGGCCCCTACTACCTGAAGGCCAGGTATGTAAGACTTCATCTTCCCCACCAAGGAAGATTTGAATACCATAAGGAGATCAAAGTTTATCTAGGCTTCCTGCAAGTGGCTGTAGCACCTCTCTGTGCTGTCCATTCAATTATAGGAGGTGGTCCCTTATGTGCCAATTTCATTGTACATTAGCCTTTACTCAAATATTGACTTTCAAAAATGTAATCATATGCAAATTTATTCCCCGAGCACATGGAAGGTATAACCCTTCCTCCTCCCCTACTTCTTCCTTACTTGTATTACAGTCTCTGACATAGGAAGTGAGATAGTTTTTGTCCTCACAGAGAACATTTAAACTGGCAGTTAGAAAGGAAGAAAGGGATGATTAATTGTAGATTAAACAGAAACCTTATATTAATTTTGTATTCATATGCTTAGTACATAGTACAATGCCTTGCATATAATAGGTACTTAATAAATATTTGTTGATTGATTCTTTAATAGACTGGTTTAAAAGGCAGGAAATATAGTGAAGGCAGGATAGGAGTAGTATAGAAAAAACAAATTGAGAAACATGGGATAATTGATGGTAAAAGAAGGAAGCAAAGAAGTAAAGTAAGAAGAAAATCCAAAATTATGTTAGATAAAAGAATATCATCACTATTCCCAGAGCTTACCCTAAAGATGAAGGCCCAGAAAAAGTCTATCCAAGCAATATAAAAAAATTCACAAGGGGAATTTTTTTTAATTGTAGCATTAAAATAATTTTATCAAGAAGCTTAACCACTATAAATTAATTACCCCAAATGGAAACAAAATGAGCTTTAGTCAGCAAAAAGCTAACTTGCCAAAAAGAGATGGCTGCCAAATACAATACTGGGTTAGCATATAAATTTCTTGGTAAAAATCTTATTAAAAAAAGAGTGATTGACAATTGTAAGCAGAATTGTCTCATAAAGTGGAGGAAGCAATAGAAGGTAAAACCAGTATAGAGAAAGCATGGCAAGAGTCCCAATTGAGCAAAATCATTCCAAGGGCATTCAAGGATGAAATACAAAAAGGCCTAAAAATGGGAAAATGAAAAAAAAAATTATAGCAAATTATTTTCTCCATCACATATGGTGGAGCCACAACAGTTTGACCTAAACACTATAATTTCTTAGATAAATATATCTAAGAGGTAGAAATAATACCAATGAGAACAGAAAGGGGGGGTGGAATCATTTTGGACTGACCAAGCACATATTAAGGTTCTCTATACAAAGATAACAATCTCTGTACAGGATAACAATTCTGAGAGAAATGAGAGACTCAAATTAAAAGTTATCTGAGAAAAGGAAATTAGCAAAGACGTGGAAGAAATCTCAGGACTTAGTAGTACTGAAAAAGTTGATCAAAAGAGTATTAAAACTACTGACATTCATCCTTTCACCTTTATATGAAATCTTTATGAGAATTATGGATACGTGTATTGAGAACATACTCTGTGAGGGAATGAATTCAGAACAAGTATGCTTTCTTCACAAGCAAAATTCAACAATGAACAGGATCTTTATCATTTCATAATTAGCTAAAAGAAATATAGACTATAAAATCTTAATGTGTTCAATGTTAATAACTATATAGATGAATCTGATTGGGTAAAACAAAATATTGCCTTATGAGCTTTTCCCAGTAGATGAAAAAGATTATAGTTCGCACTTCAACCTGAACTTATCCATCAGAGTGTTTATCTGGGAACAGATAATACAAATGAACAGTGAATTAACCTGAGACCCAAACAAGAGGATGAGAGCAGGACAGATTGATGCTGGAAAACTGCAAAGATTCAAATAAAAGCAAAAAATCCATTTTTAATGTAAATATTCTACCAGAGTTGCCATATGGCAATGACTTATGAAATAAATTATCTCAGAAGAACAATCACATAGAAACTAAATGAGAGGCATACAGTAAGTATAAGCAAAATATCAAAATATAGACCTGGAAGAAAGCTCAGAGACTATTGGAACCCACTACCTCACGTTCAAAAGAAGAAATACCCAAAGTAAGGTAAGTGACCCATTCAGAGTCACATATAAAGTAATTATCAGAACTGAGATTTGAACTATGGTTTTCTGATTTGAAAACAAATTACTCTTTTCAGTAAACAACACATTTTCATATAAGCAATAAAAAACTCCAAAGAAAACAAGAGTAAAAGATATATAATAAGAAGAAAAGATGAACTGACCACATGAGAGATGTCAAGTAAATTACCTGATTATTCAATGATATCATTAGAATGCCAAGAGAAAGTAAGGAAGGCACCAGCATTTTGACTAGACCTATGTCAAATCTTTGGGAAGACATGGAACAGAGTCATACATCATGGAAAGGCATAGGAATGGCAAGTTTTATATCACTAGAAGAATCTCTTTGGAGGATTCAGATCCATTTGAACTGTCATTCCAGAGCCAATGCTATAGTTTATGCTTAGATGTATATGTAATACAATGTAATCACTTTGAGGTCAGGCATCATTTCATATTTGTTTTAGTATTCCCAGAGTCTATTGCCTGGCACATCATAGAAATATAATAAATATGTGCTAAGATGAAATATTTTGCATACATTTTATTTAAAAGTAAGACTTCAACTGGATTTTCTTAGCCTAGAATCATAATGAAATTATCACTGGACCAAGAAGCTAAAACTTTCTATACAAATATCTGAAAGAGCAGAAATCTATGGAGGCTGGCAATCAGTGTCATTCATTTTTTGGCTCATATTTGGAGCACAGAAATAAAATGGCTTGGACTGACTACATATTGACTTTTATTGTAGTCCCAGATTTAAGAATAAGGCCCTTTTTATCATGGTAAAATTAGCCAGTGGAATTTTGCTGAGCAAGATTAACATTCTGACTAAACATATGGTTACTAAAAAAATTAATTTACACTTTTGAACGATATTCTGTTCTTGAATGTGACAAACTTATTATTGATCCATACCTGAATAACAGATTTAGACTTAGAAGGACTCAACTTAAATATTGATTGTGAATTGGTTAAATTAAGATACAAATTAACTGAATTAATCAGATTAGGAGACTATTGAGAGAAAAGCAATGATTTCTATTTAAAGGCACACTGAAGATGTCATAGTGATAATAAGGAAATGAATTGACATCATCTAGGTTACCAGGTATTGTTTTCTCAAAATGATTTCAAATACTGTAAATCTGATAGTTACAATTTACCAGTAATCCATCTCTATACAGTAAGTACTATAACACAAAGGATAAGTACAGCTAGGGAGACATAAAAGCACATTACAATCCTTCAAACATAAGGCAAATTCTGCTGACTCTGCTCCTTCCATCCAAGCTATGAAAATATATGGGGCACCGGCATTCCATATTTTAGAGTTGATCTATTCTGTATGTGGAATACTGTACTGGAAGCTTCCTGCAATGTTTCCTCATGGTATATTGTCAAGACAGATTCAAAATAAATCCATCTTTCAGTTCAAACAACATTGGTTGCTGGCTGTATGTAGGTTTCTGATTACTAGCTGTTGTTCTCTCTGAAACATCTATCTACAGAGGGATGTTGCTTAACATCACCCCTAAGAAGCCTTAACTAAATCTATCTTAGATGCATCTCTTATCTTCATTTTCAGATATTCAGATATCAGTTTCCATGACTATTTTAGAGAAATTGATTCTATGGAAATGAATGACAAACTCAAAGCTTAAGCATTTGAAATTTAATCCTGCTACACCTTAGATTATGGCAAAGACCTATGCTTTCTCTAAAGTTCTTTAATTGACCCTGTTAGAGAATTAAAGGCATTTGCCCACATTTACACACTTAGTGAGATATCAGGCTACAGTGGTCAAAATTATTGGATTTGCTATTAGGGGACCTGGGTTTGAATCCTGATTCTCTTAATCATTTTCTCTTAGTTTCCTCATCTATAAAATGAGGAGGTTAAACCAAATGTTATTTAAAGTCCTTTCCAACTTGAAATCCATGACCCTAATGATTAGAAGTAGAATTTGCATCCTGATCCTATTGATTTCAAGTCCAGCAATATATATGGTCCATCACATGGCTCCTCAAATGTAAATCATTTTAATGAAATTTTTCCAGGAGGTGAGTGAGACTTTTCTAGGACACTTCATTTTCTTCCATTTGGCCTTATCACAATTCTAAAGAGCTTTCCTTTGACCTAAGAGGAAAATTGTTACCAAAAAATAAGTAATGAATCAATCTTTCAAACAATATTTGTCTACTGACTATTGTCTAGAATATACTTACTGTATTTGTGCCAGATCCTACTTATTTACCCCAAATCTAATCTCTGACGAATCATTAGTTGTTTAATTCATGAATGCTGAATTTAGAGAAATAAGGCCAATGTTTATAAAATTATTTGACCACATGACAAAATTGTCCATAAGAGATTGAAATACTTCCTTCTCTAAAACAATTTTAATGTACATCATGACACTGACTCAGCAGTCATAAGCAGGGTGCTCGCTCCCTCATCTATAACCATCAAACAAATCAATCTCATCAAACCAGACCATGGGGATCAAGTAATGTAGAGGTTCTTAGCTTTTATTGTGAGATGGACTTATTTGGTAGTTTGGCAAAATCAGACTATAGAACCCTCCAAAGAAGAACATTTGCTATCTACATAAATAATTGAAGATAAGTGAAAATAAAGATGTATTCTTTTCCCACCCAAGTTCATAGAGACCTAGAATCTTTCCATGGACCAATTAAGTATTTATGTATCTCAGGTTAAGAACTCCCAGATACATGAGATGCATAAACCTTCAATTGATCCATTGGGAAGCTAACAATTCCATGTCACACAATTTCATAAATATCATTGGCCTTATTTTAAATATACTTTTGTCTCATATGTCTTAATGGCTTGTCTAACTTTTGTCTTCCTAATTTCACAGCTGACTTTGTCTACTAAACCATGTTGTCTTTCCAAGTATTAAGGAAAGAAAAACTGCTTTCCTCTTTCTAGATTCATCCTTGGAACTGTTAACTTAAAAATGAACTTTAAAATGACACTGAGAAGTTTAAGTGTTTTTGTGCTGTTTTCCTTACATATCCAAATCTGCACTGATAACTTATATTGCCCCTAGTTCTGACCACTAGGTTAAAATAGGGAAAAAACACAACTTTTCTTTCTTCCACATGTCAGCATTTTAAATTCCTTGACAGAAATATCAAGTCCTTCCCAAGGCTTCTTTACTCCACTTCTTTCCATCAATTTCCCTATGGCATGATCTCAAAATCTTTCAGCATCTTAGATATCTTTCTTAGAATACTCTCCAATTATATAAATGTGCTTCCTCAAATAGTTCAGTTATGATTTAATCAGAGTTAATTAGAGCAGGTTTATGACTATCCTCATTCTGTAATCTCTCAATATAGTATAAAATCATGGGGAAGTTATATTGATCAGTGAATAGAGTACAGGGCCTAGAGTCAGGAAGACTCATCTTCATGAATTCAAATTTGATTAGCCAGTGGACCTGGATAAGACACTTATCCCTATTGGCTTGTTTCCTCATCTGAAAAATGGGCTGAAGAAGGAAATGGAAAACCATCCCAATATCTTTGCTCAGAAAAACACAAATGGAATCATAAAGTTAGTCACAGCTAAAAATAATTAAATAACAATATAAAATCAAGAGTTTTATATCTTATTTTTTAAGATATGTTTACTTTTGGGGAGTATAAAAAAGCCCCGGCTATATTTCAGATTGCTATTTAGTAGCATCTTGAACTTGTGAAGTGGACTTTTTAATCCAAGGGAAAGGCTTGATACATTTTCTTCTAGTAAGTTTAATATTTTTAGATTCAGTTCATTGTTATAGCCTACCAAGACCTTTGTGGATTCTGACTCTGTTAGTCATCCCTCTCAACTTTACATTAGCTGCAAATTAGATAAAGCAATTCATTGATACTTTCAATGATAAAAATTTTAAGCAACCTAAGGACAAGGACAAATATACAAGAGATCCTCACAAAGTCCTCCCTCTAAGTTTACTGTTCTACATTTCTAGTTATTCTGTTCCATTGGCTAATTCACATCTCACCATCATATCTACAAAAATCCCAAGAAAGAGTTCTTTAAAAATACTTCCCTGAAATACAGTCATATTCTATCAGTAGCATGTGCCTATGGTATTAGAATAGAATCTTGGTCCAAAAAAGAATATGAAATATGTCTTCCATGACTAATTTTTTGAAAGCCAGGCAGATTACTGCTTCCTATCCACAATTTATCCCAATAAAACATACCTCCTACAATTCAAGTTCAATGATCTGGAGATTTTAGAGCCCATCCATTTCTTTAATATATATATATATATATATATATATATAGACTTTTGTCCTTCTTTTGTTCTATAGCACCTCTTCGATTCTATAAGAACTTTTCCAAGATTAACTACACCTTCCCTTTCTTTGAGACTTTGGATTTGATGATATGAGCTCATTAAAGGCATTTAACTGCATTTGTTATCTTCTTTCTTGGGTTTCTCCTCTTTTAACCATCTTACTTCTTTCTCTATCTTAAAGTTAGCCTGGGTCTCACTATCTACTATTTATTGCCAATCTATTCCAAGCAACAATCATGTTCTTTTGTTGACCTTCCTCCTATTCTCAACATACTTCTCTATTTTGTTCATAGATTCCCTCTCATAAATGTATGTCCTTAATATATTATGATATTCTACCACCTTATTCATCCATTCATTCTTTATAAATAAGTTAGTCCTTGTTCTTAATCATTTACCAATCAAAAGTCTTATCCCATTAAGTCCCAGTTGTATATCTGAGGTCAAATTATCTTCCTTGAATTTGAATCTTTAGATTTTAACTTTGGTTATCTTGTTTACCATGTTTTAATCAGGATACATGCAAAAGAAAAATATAAGGAGAGCAAAAAGAAAAAAAAGATTATATAAGATTTATAGGATAAATGAAATTTTTTAGCTCCCAAAAGTAGATTCAGATAAAATAAGTACAAAGAAAGGCGATACATACTAAAATAGCAGAATTTTGATCAGATAGGTAACTATAGATGTTCAAATACCATTTTAAAATAATACAGTCATGAATACACAACTAGTTATATTCTCATCATATAGTGAAAAAAGGTATATGTGAAGCAATCCTTTTTAAATTCTATGTTTGTATATTATATAAAGGATTCATATGGAGTTTTCTCAAAAAAATAACTGTGGTATAGTGATGATGATATCATAACACTTCTGACAAATCAATGTTTTATCTTGCTTTTATTTTCTGTCTGTAGTCATGGTACAGAGTTGAGTTCTATATCCATAAGTTCACAAATATAACAATAGAGTACAACAAGAGTGACATCTTGAGGTCTTGAGCTTTTTAGACATTTCCATGACCTTAGCAAACAGTCACCAAAATATCTAAATTCTACTGATGAAATGAATGTGAGACTTTAGGCCTGTATATACAAGAAAAGTATTTTGACTCTGGATTTTTGTCTTATATAGATGTTTTACAAGTCTACCCCCCCAAAAAAAAGAATAAAAATGAAACTTGTTTTGATTGACTATGATTCATAGATTCTCTATTGCTTACTTTCTTGTTTTTCCCTTTAATGAAAAAAAGGAAGTGAGAGAGAAAAATAAATGTTTAAAACTTGAAAATAATAAAAATATATTTTAAAAAGAATAAAAGAGGGAGATGAAAATATCTGCCTTTGACAATATATTGGGAAATGCTTTTCTCATTCCCATACTATACACAAACAATCAATTCCCATTTATTTAGTGACATTGGGACCTAGGTGCTAGAGATACAAAGAATGAATGAGCAAATGAATGAATGACCATTTATTTATTAATTACTATGTACAAATAACTGTGCTAAGTACTAAAGATATACCTAGGAAAACAAGACTGCTTATCCTCTCAGGAAGCTCATGTTTTAATAATGTGAGATACGTTATATAGGAAGTATTAGATTCAAGTAAATTGGAAAGACTTCACTGTCCTTAAGATGTGGGAGCACAGTAGATGGAATGCTACTTCTTATAGAATAAAACAATTCTACACATTAAAGTTATGTGCATGTTAAAAAAGGAAATACTAGTCCTGAAAATTATTTGATCTGAAAGATGATCAAGCATTTTGCCTACAAATGCCCCCTTGTGCAGCAGAACAGCTATTTTGATGAGAAATGTCCCTTAAATATGCTAATGATAACTTCAGAAATAAAAAGAATATTAGAATTTCTCTAGTATCATTCCACTTCATGTTATTCTACAAGTGAGGAAAATAAGGCAGGAAGACTTAGGATATGGCTAAGGTCACGCTAATCTTCATGAGTGATCCAGAATTCTAACTATGGCCAGCTCATACCAAATTTAGTGTTCTTATCACTCTACCACTTGCTTTTCATGGATTTTCCATCAATAAAGTGTCAACTACACACACACACACACACACACACACACACACACACACACACACACACACACTGATTTCTTTCTTGAAAGAGTATTTTTTCTACTCTTTTTGATCACTTCTGGCCAAAAAGTCCACTTGAACAGCATTTTTCTTACCCCTGCTTATACTGCCTCAAACTTAAAATTGCAGTGGGGAAAGGGATATAATAACCTTGGAATTAACAATGAACAGCAGCTGCTAAATGACAGATGATCAAAAATTGTAAGCTATCATGGTGCACACATCTTGTTTTCCTGGATTCTGATGAATGAGAGCGGAAATCTGTATAAAGGAAAAACCAAACTCAATTACTTACTTCTCTCTTGTGGTTTCACTTCCTCCTGATGTTTGAAACCAGGTGATATAAAGGTGTGTGTGTGTGTGTGTGTGTGTGTGTGTGTGTGTGTGTGTGTGTGTGTGTGTTGTGTGCTTTAATATCTAGGTCATCCTCCAAGGCTTTCAAAGGAGTTAGCTACCATGTTGTCACAATGTATGGCTATGTGGTTGTATTGCTTACTATTCAAAAATCACCTGTGCTTTCTCAGCTCTCTAAAAGATGTTGGAGAGTTTAATCAGATGTGTTTTCCTTTCCCATTTTAGTGAAAAGTTTACAAATAATAAAACTTATATTTAAAGCATCATGCATATGATTCCTTCAATTATTTGCCAGGATATTCAGTCATAGAGACACGTTTTAAGGCCTTGGAAATTATGACATTATAAATAAATTTCACTAAGTGCTTTTCTCATATGTTCCAACCATGAATAAGCATTCACTTTGTCTCCACGTCTTTTGTCCATTTCCACTTGTCAATATGTCTCCCAACCCATGAGCCTAAATTGAAATGAATGTTTCCTTCACAGATGTTCTAGCATAGGCAAAGGCCTTTTGGAATAGGAGTACAATCCCTAAAAAAAAACCATGGAGGACTTCATCTTTGTGAAATAGTCTCTCTTCCAATTCAATCCCTTATCTGAAAAAAAAAAAAAAAAGAAAAGAAAAGAAAAGAAAAATCATGCTACTTAGAAGTTAAAGCCTAGAAAGCAAGATAGATATATGTCAATTATTAGACTGAATTTTAAATTAAGCAGTCTTCAGGGCAATATAAAGAATGTTTTTCTTTGTAGTACTACATGACCAGTCAAATCCCTAAGTGCCTTTGTCCACTAATATTCAACATAATAACCAATCATTGTTAGAATTTATTGCACTAGTTGTAGTTCTTGATATTTAAGTACTTCTCATAAGGAATAAAATATTTCCTCTTCTGAAGAAAAGTATGCAGAATGAGGGTTGACACTTGTCATATTGAATAGTCTCATGCATCCTTCCTCTGGTCGGGGTCCAAGTCTGGACTCTTAGAGTCCATTTGGTTTCATCAGCAAAATGAAATCAAAACAGCCTGTAACTTTTTTTTTTCTTTCTTTTTTTTTTTTTTCTGAGACCTCACAGTGACTATGGCTCTATCACATAGGCTATGGGGTATCATCTGTATCTCTCTCCAAACAATCTCAAGGGGTTAGCATAATAGGAAGGAGAAAGCTAAGAGCCATTGGAAAAGTGAAGCATGGCTGTCAGCTATTTTACTCTCAATTTTAGCTTCTTTCAGAGGTTTAAAACTGTCATTCTGATCAAAGGTCTGGGCACTTGAAGTAGCCTTAGGCAGCAAAAAGATAAGAGTTTTCTTATTTTACAGCATTCTATTATAACTATTTATATATCTATACATAGAAGTGGATACGTTTATATATATGTATATTCATATATATGTGTGTGTGTTTATAAATATAAATTACCATTTATATGATATCTAATAGAACACATGGGTGCCAAATAATGCATTATATGCTATGTAAATGAATGATATTCCTATATGAATATTATATATATTTATATTCATAATCAACCACATATTACATGTAAATTGCATACATACTCTATAATTCATACATATGTGTATTTATAAGCCCATGCATGTTTATCATGTCTGTAATTATATATTATGTATATATATGTTTTAAGTATTTGTATGCATGTGCATACCTATATATAATATCTATAAATACATATTCCTAATTTGTATAATATTGTATACTCTACACTGATAGAAATTTTTATGCATGTATGCCATATGTACAAATGTATATTATATATATATATGTATGTTATAGAGTAACATTAAATATTAGAGATTTCTGGCATTTTTATATCTGTAATACCCTATTGATGGTTTCATTCTTAGAAATCTGCCTGCTCTCACAATCACCAAAGTATTTAGATAGAATTTCAAAAATTAAAATCAATCAAAATTTATTTTATTTTTTTAAAATTTATGAAACTTCATGAGATAAAAACTGATACCTTATTCTAATACAAGCATCCCCTTTATATGAACATGAAATAACTTAAAAGGCTGAATATTTTTATTATAGAAGCATTAAAATAGAATTGTTCATCCATTTTTTCATTATCAAAATGTCCTTAAGGATTAGTTCCATTTGTTCATAATTACATTTTTACAATCAAGGCATTTTTAAAGATTAAATCAAGAAAAATATGCCAATCAAACTATAATATATATATATATATATTTATATATATACACTTGGGAAGATAGCATATACGTATGTGTTGAAGTGTTTCTTTAGTTTAATATTCATAAGTTTTGAGTTTTAGTGATGTCTTATTTCTCTAACCAAAATCTTACAATCCTACCATAAATAATGCAATTCAAAAGCAAAACAGAAACTCCTGGTATAAATTTAAGTTGGTATGGAAATTAAACTAAAATATTCTAACACTTGAGATAAATATTTTGTTGACTGGAAAACTGACAGAATTCATATGAAAACAATAACAGCACTGCAGTAAGATACTGTAAAACACTGTCTGAAAGCCAGTTGAATTAGGCTAGTTTTCAGCCTAAATAGCTGAAATGCTTAAAATACCTAAAGAAGAATAAACTGCAAATGATCATTCATTTCATCCTCAAGCTCAATTTATAAAGTAGCTATGAGGTGCTGGTAATTTAAATGATCCCATTTGACTTCTCTGGGCAAGTCTACAGAAACATCAGTGATGTACTAAAATGATTCATCTTTCCTTAACAGAAATAAAATAAGATTCTCCGTTTGCCTCTCCCCAACACCAAATAAAGATCCTTGATTCATCCTTTCAATCTTTTTTTTTTTTCAATAGAGCACCTTCAAAAACAAGGACCATCTATTAGAATTGACTCAAACTGCACCTTGGGTGTCTGAGATATTAGAATTTTCCAGGCGCTACTGGTGATGTCTCTGTAATAGGAAAATAATTCTGTAATGCTTCCATCCAGGGACATGTTGGAGCCAGTTCCTACTGGTTCATGATATCCAACCCTTAAATTTTCAGTAAGAGCATTTGTAACTCTCCAGTCTACAGAGATGACACCTATACAATCAATTTGTTTAATTCAATTAAAGGTACCTATTTCTCTACTGAAATAAGTAATTTATCACATATTATGAGATTATCTAATTTACTTTGTGTTATGTGAACAAATTCAACATGATACACAAAAATGCCAGAATCTTATATCAAGGGTAGATATTTCTAAGTAGCCTCTTCTACTGCAATTATAGAAATCCAGCAGGCCAATAAAAATCAGCATCACAAATGACCTTCATGTAGTATGAGCATGGGCCAAGTGCTCCCAAATGTGCCAACACATCTAGCTCACAATCCCTGCCCACTGTGAATTTCATATCTGCAAATTGCTTCACCTATGCTATTTCATTTGAGCCCAAGAACAATCTGTGAAATACTAAAGTTAGCCTTATTCTAGCACAGATACTGCTAGCCTAAAGATTCAGGAGCTAAATACTTTTGTCAATCACTTTTCTTTTCCTGAGCACAAAGAACCTGAGTTTTTTTGTTCTGGGGTTACCTGTCTCTTTACTAGAGACACGAAGCTCTCCGTGCTTTAATTCCATTCCAATCTTAGATATCTAAGTAATAATTCTATTTCCCCCTTCTGAGTAAGTGGTTTTCCAAATTAGAAAGTTTTTAAAAGTGTCCAGAATATAAACATGAATGAGATATGAGATGTCTAGTTTTATTCTCATAGAGAAAGAAGAATATTAAGCCAATAAGAATCATAGAATTATTGTAATTAGTTCAGAGGCTGCTCTGTTTAGACATTTGACTTGTAACATTGAGTTAATGCACACGTTGTTTGTCCTTTACTCTCAAAGAAGCCCATGACATCAGGGAGGTGATGCCATACCATGCAAATGAATTGGCTTTAAGTGAGGGAGGGCTGTGCAAAGTCACCGAATCTCACTTTCTCTTCTGGAACCATTTGGGTCATAAATCCCATTGACTGGAGATGGTCCTAGTCAGAGGTAAGTAGGCTCTTTTCTTTCAGGTGATTTCTCTCTTTCTGTGGGTGGCTCTTTCCCTTTTAGCTAGTCTGTTGTTGCTGCTACAATTGTTTCTATAAATGCTACATACCACTACTTGGGTATCCAGAAAGGTGGGAAGATGCCAATCACCTTTTTAAATCTCACAAGGTCACATAGCAAAGGAAAGCAGACACAAACAGAAAATATATTTCAGACACAAGCTTGCCTGGGAACCTATGTATTCAAGAGATACTCTCTTACCAGCATTTCAGAATTTAGAAAGTCATTAAAACCAGGAATGAGATCACTTTGCCCCTATAAACATAGCCATATAGCTCTGGCTCAGCAGCCAATCAAGAGGTTTCTCATGACAGACAATAGATAGGCAGAAGATAACTGCACTTGCTCTGAAGTGTGTGTGTGTGTGTGTGTGTGTGTGTGTGTGTGTGTGTGTGTGTATGTATGTATGTGTAGTATAAAGGTTAACCAAAAAAAAAAATCACCCTAGGTAGTATTCCCTTTTCAGTTTTCTTATTTACAGAATGAGGAAATTCTCTTCTTTTGAGATAAGAAAATTGAGGTTCAAAGAAGCTAATTCAGTTGTTCAAAGTGACAGACATACTCAGTCTCAGAGAAGGACAAGAACCCAAGCTTTCTGGCTCCCAACCCAGTTTTTCCTCTGCTAGCTCTCTGGCTACAGTTTTAAACCCCAACATTTTCATATTTATAAAGACAAACTATAAAAAGATTTAGGAAGATGAAAAGAATTGGAGTTTTGCAAGAAGGTCTTATAAATTTATAGATATCTTAGTTTTCTGTGTATTTGTGCTCGCATTTCTTAGCACCATGGATAGTACATGCTAAGTACTTAATAAATGCTTATTGGCTGTCTGAAAGCAGTAATGTTATTAATATAGTTATAATAATTCATATAATCACATTTTTCTGGCAAAATTACTTGTGTACTTTTATAGATTTCATAGTTGTGGATTTCTTTCCTGAATCATTGTGGAGTGTCTTTACTTGTTGAACATTAACTACATTTCAAATGGATAAGAAGTGATGATTGTATGTTATCATCATCAAATACATATAAATCACTATATATTTTAATAGCATGTATTAATTATTTCTCCTAACTAAACTATATAATGGGCTAGTATTATTACATGAGGTACTTGTGAATCATTTGCCAAGTTCATTTACTGCTATTTGCCAATGTCCAAAGGGAACTCTTTTCCCCAGATATTTCACATTCACATTTTATATCCGGCATTCTCATAAAAATATATTATTTCCCAAAGCCAATATCCTGGTGCCTAACAGGAGATAGAGGTACTAGTTTCTGTCCTTAATAAGCCAAAGTTCCTAAGAATGCTCTTGTTTAGAATAGTCTAAGGGTGTGTATTATAATCTGAAGACTTTATAATTTGGATCAGTTTAGTTACAGTCTCAGTAATCACTGAATCAGTGCACTCAGAATAAAGACTCCGAGAAGCACTTGAGCCCAAGGTAGATTTTGAATTTAGAACTAGGATCCAACTCTACAAAAATGAAACTAAAGTGTAACCTAATCCCTTTTTCCCTCCTGAGCCTAAAGTGGCTGAGGGAGGGAAGAATATTCCCTTGTAAATACAAATCCAGGACTGCTACATGGTGCAGTGGATAGATCACCCTGGAGTCAGGAGAACTTGAGTTCAAATCTGACCTCAGATACTTAATACTTCCTAGCTGTGTGATCCTAGACAAGTCATTGCCTCTCCAAAAATAATAAGTAAATTTATTATTTTTTTAAAAAATCTGAATGTTAGTGGACAAAGGGAGCTTAGTTATAGGGGACCATCCCCTAAAATTGTGATAACATCATCAGTGGAGGTATGGAGCCATTTGTAGAAAGCCTAATTTCTCCTGAATACTTTAATGTTTTGGGAGAACCTTGGGGAAAATGTTGAGATCTAAATTATCTGCCTTTTAGGCAGTTAAGGCCATGATAATCTGTTCCATATATCATTATATCTTTTGAGTTTCACAGCAATTCAGGAAAGTTGTTATTATGGCTCATATTATCCACATTTCATGGTCTTGCTGTGAAAGGTCAAGTGAATGTTGAAGGTCACATACCTATTATATGTCAGAATCTAGATCTGAACTGACGACCTATCTGCTTTAGTTTAATACTCTCTGCTAGCCACTATACCTTGTCTTTCTGGATCCCAAGAAATCAGTCATTTTAAGTGGTTTTATTTGTTTATTAGGCAATGAGGAAAGGCTTTTGGCATGTTTACAATGTATGAATACTTTTTTTTTTTTAATTTGACATATAAGTAACATTTATTCTAAGATTTGTGAATAAATCATTATTCCCCAGAAGACACATTCCAATTATATGTAGTACCTTGAACAATACACAAAAAAAGCTACCTAGATATAATGAAATCCCTTCAAGTGAGTAGTAGAGGAAAAGCTCAATTTCTTTTCTTTTCTTTTCTTTTCTTTTTTTCTTTCTTTCTTTCTTTCTTTCTTTTTTTTTTTCTGTGTAATGAAGGAGCTAGACTGGCTGGTTTCTAAGACTCCTTCCTATTCTAAATATCTCTGATTCCGACTATCCATATAGTAGGTTAAGGGTCTTGGACACTTTCACCCAAGCCCTGTGATACCCGTGGAAAATCTGCTCAGCTACTGTGCTTTTACTGAAGAGAAAGGAAAACTGATCTGACATTCAGAGACCGTGCTATTTGAAGACCATTTCATTTGCTTAATAGTACTACCTACCAGTCTGCTCCTCATTTCAGCTCCATTACTTTAGGAGGAGTATGACCCACTATGACATGCCTGGCCATAACCCAGTGATTTCCAAGAAAACATGTTTAGATTAGACTGAATAAAGATCTGTGAAGGCAATAAAGCAACCTGACCCATATTAGCTTATAAATAATTAAGTTGCTTTGGGAATTGGGGATTGAATGTCTGTCGCTAAGAGTAGATTTGAGAGGACAAGCACAGTCACTTAGACTGAGACACCAACATCCCAGGCCCAGGAAACTGCAGTATGATTCCTTCTTTAGAAATAGATGCAAATTACCTGGCTAACATTGCAGGAATTCTCAATCACACCCTAAATTCTGAGACTCTCTGCTGTGTTTGGAAGACATCTAGAGGATGAAAGTCTGACTCATCTTTATTATTTAGAAATTTTTAAATTAAAATTATACAGAATGAGACATATGATTTTGGATATGGCCAATGTGGAAACTTGTTTTGCTTGACTAGGCATATTTGTTGTAAGATTTATATTCCCAGCCAAAAGGAGGATACAGAGGAGGAGAGAAAAGAAGAGAAAATGAATGCTTGTTCATTGAAAAAAGTATATATAAAATTAAAATTATATTAAATTCTCTAAAAGTCTGATTTGTATAAAAATGTTGAGTTTTACAAAGTAAGGGATGAGAAATCATGATCTAGTACAATTCAGCAGACATATTTGATAATAAATTAAATTGAAAAGTGCCATATTGATTTTATTTGCATCAGAGTACAGACAGGAGGAAGATGTACCCTCCCTATACCCTCAATGAAAACTAATAAATGGATACTAGCTATGTCTTGATCTGGGAATAGCACAATGGCTCATTAATATATAATATTTTAGTCACATTTTAATTTCAACCACAATAAAAGAGAAATTTTTAAAAGGTTAGAGAAGATAGAGTTATAAGAACCCAGGACAATACTAATATGGAATGTTTGTCCATATTAGGAGTTTGCAGTTGGCCTTCAAGCCTTTCACTCTAACTTTCTTAGTACAAAGGATACATTAATAGAAAATTTTCATGAACTAGCATAACTACAGATATCATTTTGGTTCTCAAACTAATTCTTGATGATTTCTATCTTTACAATCAACCACGAGGCTGGTGAACTTCCATTAAAAACCATTTAAACTAAGGACTAAGACATCCAGATTTGGAGCAAACTTTCCTGGCAAATTGGGTGAGGCCCCAGATACGTGCTCTACAATAGAAAGAACAATGAACCAGGAGCCAGGAGAGCTTTGTTCTTGCATCAGCTCAGCCAGCTTTATGATTTTGTAAATGAGAAATATTCTGCACAATATAACTGGCCAAATATTTTAAGGCACTTTCAAGTTCAGCCCTTTATTTTACAGGTGAGAAAACTGAAGACCAGAAAGATTAATGACTTGCAACAGTACATATAGGTAGTAGCAGGACTAAGATTTGAACTCAGGGCTTTTGACTTCAAATGCATCACTTACCTCTGCCCCAGAAAGAAGATTAAATAAGATTCTCCCCACTTCAACTTCCCCTTCAGAGGATCAAATTAAGAAGCTTAATGAAAAACAGTTGAGCAATCATTGGAAAACAAAGTATTATTATTATTACTCTCTTTGACAAAACAATGCAGAAAACATCATAATAATATATAAGAAAAGATGCTACATACAATGGACTTTAAATAAACAACGGGTCATTATTAGCCAGTATAAAGTACATTTTTAGGGCATCCCTTCCTAATGCTTAGAAGTTCAAAGATACTGAAGACTACACAACCTTGAATTTGATTTGTATTTAAAGGGTCTTTACTAAAGCCTTTGTTATCAATGAAAAAGAAGTTTGTAAGACTTTAGAAATGGGGAATAATATGGAGAAAGAAGCTTGCTATGAATTATGTGTGTGTGTGTGTGTGTGTGTGTGTGTATGTGTGTGTGTGTGTGTGTGTGTGTGTGTCTGTGTGTGTGTCTGTAGTGGGCTCAGTACAAAGCCTTTGACCATTACACTGGAGAGGTAAACTGCCCTTCCCTTCAACAAGGCAGTCTGAGGAACTATGGGCAGCTCTGTAAAAGAGCATGGAGTCATGTGGTCCAACTGTAAAATAGAAAAATTGCATGTAATTATTTCACAAGCTGAGAGCGACGATGTGAAAGGGAAGAACTAATGATGATGCACTCTGCTTGTTAGAGAGAGGCTTTTCCTTCTAGGGAGCTCAAGGCTGCAGGAAGTGCTGCTCACTTAGGTTTTGTTTTGTGTGTGTGTGTGTGTGTGTGTGTGTGTGTGTGTGTGTGTGTGTGTGTGTGTGCTGATGTGCTTTCTCTCCTCTCCCTTACACTAGAAATGTGATGATTATAATTAACTCTGCACTGAGAGGGTTAATAATGTTGTAAAGATGCTTTAAAATAATTTCAGTGACCAAAGCCGGAGATACAGGCCTGGCAATAATTCTTCCTGACTTCAGGCATCCTGTATTGATTGATTAATTATTCCACCAATGAACTAACAGATATTGACCATATCTGGTTGAGTAGCATTTAGCCAAAAGTCAGTAATCTACATCGATCACTTAATGGAACATCAAAGCTCAGCATTCTGACAGTTTTTTTATGTTATTCAGCAAAAATCTGTCTATGTTTTGCTGATATCTTGACCTTTTATATTAAGCATTCTTTTCAGAAAACTAAAAGTAATGAGAAATTAAATGTGGGAAATAATGCTTTGTTATGTAAAAAGAAGCCACACTAGCCCTGCTACACACTGCTTCTGCCAAGATTATATGTAGTGCTTCTTTGCAAACTGAAAAACACTCTTATGTCAACTTAGTAATACATGATGCTTTGCTAGACCAAGACATTATCCATAACAAAGGCTTTTCTAGTAATGAGGTTCACAGCAGAACTCCATAAACAGGAGAACATAATGAGCTAGGTCTTCTCTGTAGGAAGCTCTGAGTCACACTGCCATCAGTCTCAGGGGTGACAAAGGAGGAAGAAAGAGACATAATAATGACTGGCATATGCATTATTTGTAACGTCTTTAGTATACATTACTTCATTTAAACTTAAGACATAGATGCTACTACTTGATGAAATTAACCTTCCCGAACAGATGAGAAAAACTGAGATTTAAATTAATTTGAACCAAATTTTTCCTCACTCTCTAGCACTTTAATCAACCAGCCATGATTATTCTGTAAGACACTGGTAGAATACATGGGAAAAGACAGAGAAAGGAAACAACAGTTTTCTTAGGTGGATCAATACAACAGAAGGAATGAGTTCAAGATGGGGGGGGGGGGAGAAGAGCTTTTGTTTCCTGCTTAATCAAGGTACAGGCAAAATAGGGTCATAAGTGTAGATTCAGAAGAGACTCCAGAAACCATATACTCCAACCTCCCTCCTACTCTCTCTCTCTCTCTCTCTCTCTCTCTCTCTCTCTCTCTCTCTCTCTCTCTCTCTCTCTCTCTCTCTTTATTTTTCCTCTCCCTCTCCCTCTTCCTTTCTTAGGGCCAATTTGCTCTGCATTTGAACTCAGGTCCTTCTGGCATCCAGACTAACTATGTTAGGAAAGACAGGAGCCTTTTCTAGAAGTACAAAATTGGACACTGAATTTATTGATTATGGTATTTTGCAGAATTGCCTCCTAAATCATGGAAAGTTCACTCCTTTGCATCAGTAGAGACAATGACCACACTAATAAAATACTGCCCTTTTGAGCCATTAAGAAGTTCTAATCCTAACTATGTACACAAAAATGAGTTTAAAACAATATGTATGGACTTTTATCCAAGCAATACTGGAAGCACATGTGGAAAAAATACAGTTCAGAGCTAATCAGGGAAAAGTCAGGGAGCCCATCCAAAAGTATCCCTGACTAGAGCTGAAAATTTTTGTTTCAATGCTATATGTTTTGGCCTTTGTTTGTAAAATCTAGCTAATCAGTGTTCTGGTCATTCTGGATTTCTGAATGGTACTCTATATGCTTTAGAATCCTTTAAAGCAATATTTTTTTTTAAGTTTCTGACCACAGGTAAACAGAATAATTAAAGAAAAATAGAATGAAGACTATATTGGAACTTTTTATTCTTGCAAAACTAAAGCAAAGGCAAAATAAGAATGGAACAGACTGAGACAGACTTTGTAATAATCTTAACTTGACAAGAGTGGTCATTCCCCCAAAGCTGAACCACTCTTTTAGGACACGTCAGCAAAATATATGGTCCAAACCTTTTCTTATCATTTTTTTTTGCCCCAAACATGTGAATTTGTTGAATGTCAGTGACTCTTGGAATAAAAATTCTTTCTACTGATATAAATCAACAACTCCTCTGTAATTTATATTCTCAGAGTGCTGCCTAGGGGGCACTATGAGATTCAGGGTTTTACCTACAGCCACATATCCAGTAGAAGTATGAAGCAATACTTGAACCCTGGACTTTAAGTGTCCTATTTTGCTCCTTTATCTTGGTCTCTCTTGGAAAGACCATTCAGGGAATTAACTAAAAAACACAAAGGGCAAATTTGTTACCTCTCTGCAAGGTAGGAGCATTCCAACTTTGAAATAATCCTCCCAGTCTCAAACCTTTTGTCATTCAACTATCACAAGAAAGCACAGTGAATTATTCAAAACTCTTTTTAAATGACTCATTTTCACATTAGGCTGATTTCCCCTTGAAAAAGGAAATAATTGGAAAGTATTGAGGCAGCAGGAATAACATTTGAAAAGTAGATGAGAACAAGCAAGTTCTATATCCTTTTTGTTCAGATTTTGTAGGGCAGCTAAGGGCTTTTGTCTCATAATGGTGTCTATTTTTGGCCCAGACACATATCAATATCACCCAGTAGATGGTTTTTCAATTCCATACCTTGGTCTTTTTGTTGTTGTTGCTTTAAACGAAATTGGGCCAAAGTGTAAAAGAAATATGCAATCTTCTATGATAGCATTTATTAAGATCTTTTAAATCTCTAATATCACCCTTTCTAGTTAAGTTGAATTAGCATAATGTTTTTCACATTAGGTGCCAAGAGATATGTATTGAAATGATTGGAAGCTATCTTTTTCCTCAAGAAATAAACAGAATCTTCTTTTTAAAAGCACAAGCATTTGGATCCTATTTCCCACAAAAAGAATTTAAATATTCTTAATTCATCAGCTAATACAGAATAACAGAATTTCAAGCATTTCACTGATCTATCTCCACTCAAATAGGACAGGGTCTCTCAACCTTTGTATGCCATGAACTACCTTGACAGCCTATAGACATTTTCTCAGAATATTTTCTTTTAATTCATAGCTAAAGAAAATGCTAGATTTCAGTTAGAGATTAATGAAAATAAAGATGTAATGTTTCCATCAAGTTCACAGATGCTCTGAAATATAGCCACAGACTTCAAATTTAGAACCTCATTCTCGTCTATGTCTATGTCCACCCTTCTTATAGCAGGAAGAGTAATCACACAGATATAAAGGGACGAAGGGAACAGTGTCTACTATGTGCCAGGGACTGTTAAACATTTTACCAATAATATCTCATTTCATGGCATCATATTACGCAAAGAAGTTATTCTCTTGATTAAAAATCTTTGTTAGCTCCACTTGCTTACCAAAAAAATTACAAACCTCATAGCCAAAGGATTTCTAATTTGACTTAATCCTGTCATGTAGGTTATACCTTATGGCCTATTGTTCCCTTTCATGCACCTTGCTATCCAACAAGACAAATTTTCCATTTAACTTTGCTTTTTTCTGTCTTCATTCTTTTGCATATGGCTGAACTGGGTACCTGAGCTGATCCCATCAATCAATATTTTCATTTGTGGAAATCTTCTTCTAGAAGGTTTGATGGTTCACAGATATAACTAATTTCCCTTCCTTCCTAAATCTTAAGCATCAATGTTTTATTTTCTTTCATGGACTGATTACTTTCTAACTTGTGCAATAATTTCTAATTTGTCCTTGTCTCAGTCTCTTCTGTTAGATTATTTACGAGTTCAAGATACAGATTGGACTTTGTTTTATTTTCATATCCCTAGTACCTGGAAAAGTACATTCCCCATAAGAGGTATTTTAAAAATGCTTATTGAATTGAATTCATCAAATTATTAAAGTTCCTCTCTTCCTTCAAGACCCAACTCAGATGTCACTGCTTCTATACTGACATATTTCCTGAGCACCCAGTGAAAATTATCTCTCCCTCCTCCTAAAATTTCTCCTAGAGTTCTTCTTTGCACTTAATCACATTTCTCCTTGTATCATCTCTACTTGAGGACATACCTCTTTCCTCTTCTATTGAACTGTAAGTTTGAAAAGTCAGTACTCTAGCTTTGTTTTTCTCAGTGTCTAATGCAGTCTTGCATTCAGTGTGTGCTTAAGAAATGTTTGTGGAATTCCATGTGTTAAGTTGAATTCAGATTGATCCAACTTCAACTTTTTTTTTTTTTTTAACCTGTAATGAGCTTATTGGGTGACATTGTGAGATGATACAATATCATTAGCAATTCTACAAACATCACAGTACTTTTCCCATAACGCTGACAAGGAGTAAAAATAAAGGCTTTCTCCCTTTTAGTTTAAAAATGCCAAGAGCTGGGTTCAGCACAATGTTATATTCAACAGTTAGCCCAACCTAGCAAGTTGTCAATGATAAAGACATGGAAGTAGCCAAGCCAATTCCATATCCCTGGACCTAGTGAAATTGTAGGCCATTATCAAAATCTGGCATTAAAAAACAAAACAAAACTCTATCTGTTTGCCACTTTTTTTTACACACACCTACATAGACTCACACCTTAATAGATGCATTATCCAAGAAAAGTGAAAGTAGCCTTTCAGAACCCTGCTATATACAAACTATGCTTTAGGTATAGAAAGTCATTTTACATGGATAGAAAACCCAAAGTACAGCAGTGATTTCTGGCAGCTAATTTTCCTTTACATTTTGTGGAGATGCCTTCTTCATAATGGTACATTCGGTTTCTACTTTCCCTGAGTTCAGCAATCAGTGTCAATTACCATTGGTTTCCATAGGAACCAACAACTAACGGTTTTAAAATCTTCATTCATCCACTAGTTTTACAAATAATGGAGAGTTTGGAATGACTGCTTACTGAAGACATAGTAGAAACATGCACAGATAAATTTAACCCCTTCAAATGATGTTTAAAGTTTTACAAAATAGTTTCACTAATAACAAGCTACACATTTATTTAAAGTCAGTGATCTATGGCTGAAACATTAAGAGAAAATTAAAGATCCATACCTGAAAGAGATATTTAATGGATTGAATAATTTGGAGGCAACTGTGGGTCAACCATTAAACCTAGGTTTTAAGTAAAAATTGCACACAGTGACCAAAGATTTGTAAGGAATTGTTGTTCTTACTAATTCCATGTAGTTGTTTATACCTATATCTACATATCTATATACTTCTGTGTAAACAAATATACATATTAATGTGTTATGCATAGATTGAATTATGTATGAAATATTAATTATATAAGTATCAGCATTACATAATTAGGCTATTATACTATTAAATATATACACTATTGTATATATGTACCTATGTGTTATTTTTAACTGTGTACAATATACATATCTATTATTTATACATACATACATATGTGTGAATTCCAAGTTTTTTACTTCTAATAATAAGGATGAAGTAATAATAATATTGATTATGTATCATAAAGTAAATTTTTAAATTTATATATTTGTATTATTCATAAATAATAACTGCCTTGGATAAGGAATCATTGCTGCCTAGTCATAGGATGTAGCTATAATTACATTCAATAAACATTTGTCAAGTGATTATGAGGTATAATGTACTGTTACATGTGGAGGATGGAATAAAATTCAGTCAACATGTAACCCCTGTCAAGAAGTGAGTCCCAAGTAGGAAAATATACTTGCTAAAAGACTCAAGGATAAGTAGCATAGCCAGAATTTAAACTCAAGTTGTTTTTGTCATTATTTCTCCAAATTCTATTCTTTTCCTACTACATCTGTCTTTAAAGTTTACTCATTAGACAGTAGAGATTCATTGAAAGACTTTAATCAGAGGAGGAACATGACTTGAATTAATCACCAGAAAGAAAAAAACAAAATGAAACAAGATTTAAAACAGATACGTGATTCCAGAATGCACCTTTCAAAAAATTTGGATAAGTCATTTTTCTTGCCCTCATTTTCCTTATTTCTAAACTTTGGGTACTATATTATTCAATTTCTAATTTCTCTTCAGGATTATTTTATTAGAAATATAATTTTATTACTTGGTGTACTTTTATCAGTCTTTATGACATCTTATGTTAGCTTTTTAGGTCATCTCCAAATTAGCATGTTAATTCTTTTTTAAAACTAAAATATTGATAACAATGAAAAATGTTTCTAGTAGTTACATTTCTTTTGAAGCAGGACAGCTTGTTGAATTTGGAGTCAGAGGACCTAGGTTCAAAATCTTTCAAATTAGATTATCACTTACTGCCTTTGTCATTTTGAACAAGTCAAGTTACCGCTGGAGGCCTATTTCCTCAAGTGTAAAAATGAGTAGTATAAATGACTTCTAAGATTCCCAGGTGACCTGAAATCAAATCCTGGCAATAATACTGATGCTTCCATTTTTGTGATCTTAACAAAAATATTTAATTTATTTAGGTCTCAGTTTTTCTAAACTAAAAAACTAAACTAAAAAAATGAGTGACTTAAAATTATTTTACCCATATATTATTACCTAAATATCTGGTACACTTTTTTTTTTAATTCTAGCTTTGAAAAAAAAAGATTCTAATTTTATTATTTTTTAAAATTACTCTTTTATCTCCCCCCTTGACCTTTGGAAGTACTAGACCTGATAGGGAGCACCATCTTATATGCTCAAATCGTTCTGGGATAAAATTTCCAAAGTATAATCAAGTCTCGTGGGACTACTCGAAAGAGAAGGTGCCATTTATTCCCTGACTGTATGAGTTTTTATGCATATATTCATTTTTATCAGCGTAATAGAAGAATCATACCCCTCTCCTCTACTTAAGCACAAGGTGTCAAATTCCCACTTTAAAGCCAAACCCTCTGGGCTCCTCCAGGGAAGCTGAGTCGTCTCACTTTCTCAGTGACTGTAATTTACAGCCATCAGAAGTGCTTTATCTGTGACACTAAAGTTAAATCAAACCTCCCTTACACTTAGAGCAGATTATTTCTACATTTGTAAGGTTGCTCTCAAGTATAGTATTTGAGTTGTTGTTGTGTCCCTCAGTGGGGTTATTTGTCCCACATTTGTTAAGTTGAAAGGAATGTCAGGAGTTTACTATGTATCAAGTAGTCTGTTATCTAGAATTTCAAAAGCAAATTTTAAATCCCCAGCAGGGCCTTGCTGAAGCCTTTTCTTTCAATGTAGTCAAGCTACAGGCATAAACCATAATAGTAAAATATACAATAGAACAAAGTAAAAGGCCTATAACATATCCATTGTCACGCCACTACAAGGATTTCATAACATCAACTACTGTTTTTCTCAATTGACATCATGTAGGCTTTGGCTAATGGAAAGAGACACGGAACATAATGCACTGCTGAGATGCTAGAAGATGTTGGAGGGTAAAATGGAGAAATGGACCGTGAATCCAGGCCCCCCAGCTAAAAGCAGCAGAAGTCTGAATAGCAAGGGTGCTAATGTTGGGAGCTGACCTCCCTTCCAGTCAAAATCCAAAAGCAGCCTAGTCCCCATACCCACCCCTGTTGTGAAAGTCTGCCCGCCTCAATCAAAAGCATTCACTTTTAAATGAATCCTGGCAATACAATAAAAATGCAACTGACAGATTAAACTCAAATAGATGCCACAGGACTGACTCACATCAGCATAGACCAAGTGCAAAATTATTCAGTCAACATGCCATTGGGGGCAGAAGAAATAGAGCTCCATCCTGGATGCAGTGGAACAGTCTTTGGATTGACAGCACCCACTAAAGCTTCGTTAAGCCATTCATGAATTTATTGATAGCATCAATATTCTTGACCTGTCTAAGATGGCCTTTGAGTGCTTTTTAAGTAAACATTCCTCTTTCATCGTAGTTCAGCAAAGTCTCATGGGATAAATAGCATCATATCAGAACAGGATAAGAAAAGACTTTACAAAGAAACAAGAGATAGAGAATATCACAATGTATAAAATGGATAATTTTGACCACAGAAAATTAAAAGACTTTTGCCTAAATAAAACTAATGCAGCCAAAATTAGAAAGAAACCAGACAAAAAGAACTAGAATTAAAAATAAATAAACAGGATTGCTTTTCATTTTTATTGTAAATGCACAATATTTCCATTGTATTATCATTTAGAGAAACTTGTGTGTTATGTTGGGAAATACACTTTGATTCATTAAAAAAAGAAAGAAAGAAAGAAAGAAACCAGACAACTAAGGAAAATTTTTACAGTAAGTTTCTCAGATAAAGTCTCATTTTTTAAATATTTAGGGAAATTAGCAAAATTTAGAAAAATAAAAGCCATTTCCCTATTTCAAAAGAAATTGAAATATATATACATATACATATATATATGTCACATATATATGTGACTTGTTATAGTCAAATAAAAAAATGTTCTAAATCACTACTGATTAGAGAAATGCAAATTAAAACAATTCTGAAATACCAATGAACCAGGACAGTTCCAAAGAACTCTCTATGAAAAGTGCTGTCCACCTCCAGAGAGAAAATGGATGAACTCTGAATGCTAATTGGAGCATACTTTTTTACTCTTTATTTTTCTTGTTTAATTTTTTTTGCCTATTTTCTTTTGAAACATGACTATTAGGGAAATATTTTTTATGACCCCAAATGTATAACTCAATTTAAAATTCTTGCCTTCTTAAGAGGTATGTGTGTGTGTGTGTGTGTGTGTGTGTGTATATGTGTGTGTTAACTAGATAAAAAGGCCATTCTCTGTCTTCTGTCTTACGTGTTTTAATCACTGATTGAGCATTACTTTAGTCAAACTGAGACCTATTAAAGACCTTAGTTTAAAAAGGCCAAGGTCTCCCACTGAATCGTGTCATCTCCATTCAGAATCTCATCTATGTCTTGCCACTGGACCCAGATGTCTCTGGAAGGTAACCTTGCCCAGCCCTCCCTCCATCAAATCCAATTCACTAGCATGCCATGGCATCTCCTCCCTGATATCATGGTCCTCTTCTAGAACAAAGGACAAACAACAACAAGGGCAACATCTATTTAAGTGCCACAAATTAGTTCCCCTTCTAGTCCATTCTCTACCCAATTATCAAGATGATAACCATCCTAAAATGAAGGTTGACCTACCAAGTAAACTCCAGCAGCTCCCAATCACCTCCAGGAACAAATATAAAATCTCTTATTTGGCATTCAAAACCTGTCTCCCACCATCACCACCATCTAACCAATCTTCTTATATATAATGTTCCTTCTCAATTTCCTTTAGTTCTAGTACCTTCCCTCTGTTTATTATCTCCAATTTATCCTGTGTTTATATATATATATGTGTGTGTGTATATATATATATATATATATACATATATATATATATTTCATATTTGTAGATAATTGTTTTCATGTTGTCCCCTACAATAGATTGTAAACTCTTTGAGAGCAGAGAGTGCTTAGCATAGTGTCTGATGTTTAATGAATGCTCATTGACTAACTTAAATATGTTCATATTATCTCCCCATTAAAATGTAAATTCTTTGAGGGAAGAAACTGTTTCACTTTTGTCTTTTTCTGGCACATAAATGTGTGTTTTTTGATTGATGGCCAGGGCTTGCACAAATGCCCATAGTCGAATTTCTAACTGCCTGACCCCTTAGGGATCAAAGCCTTAGGCTTGTATCCACCACTGGGTTGAACTAACACTAGATTATTTCTAAGATCTCTTCTAGACACCAAATCCTCTGATCCAATCAGAATAAAGTATATAATATGCAAAGATTCAGTAGTGGATGAAAATTATTAGTTTGTTGAGTGATCAAATTAGTGAAGAGAGTGTGGTGGTATTAATCACAGAATGAGAGATGAGCTAATTTAAATAACTCAGGATGTGTTCAATTATGGAGTCCTGGAAATGACTGTAAGAGAGGGAGGATAAAGATATATCTAGATGTGGTAGCTACAGAGGGTTGTCTTTGCTCTTAGTTTGAACTTTTTGACTTAAGGAGTGTGATAAGAGTAAGGATACATAGGACAGGAGGCCCAGACTATTTGTCCTAAGTCCTAGTACCTTCCCATGTAGTGATATTAGTGTCTGAGGAACAATTGAGAAGTAAGATAAATACATTCAACTGGTGATGAGACTTAAAGTAAGCTCCTCCCCCTTTCCCCTTCCCCCCCCCCCCCCAAGCTCAAATAGAATAGGAGTTTAAATTACCCAGGTGGAGAATACCAAGCCCAGTGCTCTGAATTCAGTGTTCTTTCCATTATACCATATTACCTTGAGTTTGCAAAAGAAGACTTCACTATTCCCTTCTGATACTGTGTACATATGAGCATAGCTAAGGGTACTGTCCTGGACAACTGCCATTTTTCTTCCTCCTCCTCCTTTTCCTCCTCTTCCTCTTCCTCCTCCTCCTCCTCTGTTTCTTTTTCATCTTTTCTGCTTCTTTTCTGCTTTTTTTCTGTTTCTATCTTTGACTCTGACTCTCTCTGTCATCCTCCCTCTCTTCTTTCACCCACCCTCCTGCACTCTCTCCCTCCCTATCTTCCACCATCCCTCCCCTCTTCCTTCCCTCTCTTCCTCCCTCCTTCTACTGTAGCGTGTTTAATAAAATATTAATTTTACTGACAAAGTTAACATTACTCACTTTCATGTAAGCTACATTCCACCAAGGAGGACTACTCATTATACTCTGTACAATCAAAATCTCTCTCCTATATTTAGAATCTTTTCTCTCCTCACCAAGCTTATTTCATATGAAAATTCCTTCATGAAGCTATTCCTGATATCATTCTCTCCTCAGATATGGGTATCAAAATACCCTGTTCCATTAAATATATACTTGACACAGATTTGGCATAAAATTGAGTAAATACTTGATATAAATTTTGCATTTACTTATATGTGTACATACTGTTTTTCACAATCTTCTGTAGAACACTTTAAGCTCTTCAAAGGCAGGAACTATTTTGATCTTATCTTTTTATCATTAGTACCTAGGACAGCATCTTGCATATATATATATATATATATATATATATATATATATATATATAGTCAGTACTTATTAAGGTTTGTTGATTTGAATTTGATATGGATTCTTTCTCCAAAAAAGTCATATTTTTCAATGTTCAAAAGCATCAGTAACTTTGCAGATTTCACTAGTCCCCTTTAAATGTTTCATCATTTATTTGATGATTACACCTGAAATTTATTCATTTAATATCATTGCTAACAATTAACTTCTTTGTGAGGTCATTCAGATATAGATAATGATGCCAAATTTGACATGGTAGTACTGGTTCTGATACCAACTTTGGTATCTAATTTACACTGCTATTGTGAGTTTCAAATGAGATAATGGGCATAAAGCACTTTGTAAAACTTAAAGCACTATGCAAATATTAGTTATTATTATTATTAGCCTTTAATCATCAGGCCTTTAGTCTAATGAGGACTTGCATTTTCTGAGTCTCCTATTCTTTTGCTGAGTTCAAGCAATGGTTATAGTTAACTTTTGGAGAGCCAATAATAAAAAAAAAAAAAAATTGAATGAATATTTTCTTTTAAGTTTATTAAAAGTTTCCTAAATCTAACTAGCAACAAGATAATAATAAATCAAATGATGATTTGTAGCTACTGCCTATCTCTCAGGTAATATATGCTCAGACTGCTAGGAGACTTCAATAAATATACTGAACTCTCCCACAAACACCATAACCATATTGTTCTTCAATGTATTCACTTCCCATGATCTAGTCCTCCACTCTTCTTTAGCCATACACATAAATGGTCATACCTTTGATCTTATCATCCAAAAATGTAGCATGTTCAAGAATTCTGAAATCCCTTTAATCAAAACCTATTAGTTTTCCTCTCTCTTTCTGTTTTCCTTTTAAAATCCTTACTCTTTGTGCACTCTGAAACCTCCAAAACCTTGACCTCCCAATTTTCTCTTTCTAGTACCAAACATTGTCTTCTTTTTTTCCCCTTCTTTATTTATCCCTTAGTGAACCAATTTAACTCTATACTGTCATCCTCTCTTGAAAGCTAGGCCTCTTTTCATTTTGCCATTTTTCTCCACTATCCTTCAGTCTTGCTTTACTACCATCCTCTACTGTCTGCATGCCTAAATGTATACCAGTGAAAGAAGGTACAAGAAATATGCAATCAATTCTGATAGAATTTGCAACAAATGTATATTATAGAACCTCAACTGGGTCCTCACTGGTGCTAGGCAATCTTACTATAATTTTTTTATCTTTTAATTGTGAAATCCAATCATATTTCTCAATTTTCTTTCCTCTCGATCTCTCTGCAGTCATAGACATCATTTATTACTCTCTTATCCTTCTTTCTTGGTTTTAGGACACAACTCTCTTCTTTTCTTCTTCAACCTATGAGACTGCTCCTTAGTTCTCTTTGATGAATCCTCATCTAGAACAAAACTTCTTAAACTATGGATTGTGATCCCATATAAGGTCTTGCAACTGAATGTGGGGGTCACAAAATTATGATTTATTATTAGTAAATATTTAGTTTGTATGGCTATTTTATGTAACTATATACTCGAGGTCACAAAAATTTCTTGAGCAAAAAGAGGTCATGAGTGGAAAAAGTTTAAGAAGCCCTATCTAGAGTATGTCTTTAACTATAAGATTCTACTCTGGGCCTTTTTTTTTTTCCTTCTTCTTCTTCTATACTGTTTCATTTGGAGATCTCATCAGTTTCCATAGATTTAGTTAGTATATATGTTGATGATTCTCAAATCCACCTATCTGGCCCCAGCCCTTCTAATGGCTTCCACTCTCACATCTCTGTCTGCTTTTCAAACATCTCAGACTGGCAACTCAGTAGACATCTTAAATTCAACGTGTCCAAAATCAAACTCATTATTTCCTCCTTACATCCTATTCCCCTCCTCCCCCTTTTATCATTTTTATTGTCAAAAACAATAAACCTCCCAGTGCCTCAGGCTCACAACCAAAATACTGTGCCCAAATCTTCACTCTCTCAACTCCACTTCTCTATATCCAACCTGCTGACAAAGCCTCTCAATTTCACCTTTGTAGTATCTTTCAAATACTACCTTTTCTATTCTATGTAGAGACAGAGAAGAAGGAAAAGAGAGGGGGAGGGAGAGAGAGGAAGAACTGATCCAATGATCTCCCAAACTGCTTTCATCTCTATAATTATATCAGCTGATCAGCTACCCTAAAAAAAATCACTATCCTTAAATTCCCTTCAAGGGTATTTTCTGAGGTTTACTGAGAATACGGGTTGAAAGTCATTAAATTTTTGTCCTTTGTATCAAGTTAATTAGGATCTTTCCCTATAGTTTAAAAAAAAAAAAAGTATAATTAGTGTGAACCACCCACAATCCGTACTCCATTACCTGCCAATACTCTTCTCTAGGCTTTGCCTGAAGGTCCAATAGAATAAAGAATAATCATTTGCTTATTAGAAAATAAACTGCTTCTGAGAAGGATTCTCTTGTTTCCTCTAAATTAAATATGTCATTGTAATTTCATGTTCTTATTTCCCAGGGGCTTACTGATCTCTCTGAAAAGTCAAGACATATGGCATGACTATCCTTTCTCAGAGGATGAAACTAATTTATCCTGATTACAAATTGCTTATCAGATCCAGACAGATCTAAAAAAGAAAAAAGAAAAAGCAAAAGAAAGGAAAAACAAAACACCTGTAAGATAATGTGGGATCATATTACTAATTTTTTAAAAAGCAAGCAATGTCCTTTTTCTGGGAAATTTAGATTACTGTTTCACTGAATGGATTGAGAGGCAGTAAATCTCCCTTGTATCAGATCAAATGGAAAGAGAAATACAGAGACAAAGAGATAGAGAGATCCCTTGCAGTAAATTTGAAGAAAACCCAAGAGTCATCATTGAGTTAATTGAATCAGAAATGATATGACTGGAAAAGATAAAACACATTTTTTAAAAATGAGAATTTTTTACAGTACAGATGTAGTTTGAAAATTCACCTCTGAGGTGCATAAGGTGAAATATGTATAATCATAGCAGATGGAAAATCAAATTTGAAGTGTAATTAGAGGAAACTATCTCTGCTTATGAGTGAAACCTTGAAATCTCTGTTACACATTTTGTAAGATAGATGTGATTTTTTAAATGATACTTTCCCATTTTCAGTCATTCTTCATTTTTTAAATGGGGGAGGGGTGAAAAGTTGTCTCTTATTGATAATCACTCATTTCTTTTTAGTTGAAAATTAAGCTCTTTGAAAATAGGTTTCCTTTTGTGTTTATAACTTAGGTATTTCTGGGAACAATTTTGTGTTCTTACTATAAGCACGATATAAATTCCAATCTTTGGGAAAAAATGAAAATGAAAGCAGTCACTTACATTCTCTCCTCCCCTACTTTTCTCTAGCTACTGCTGTCAGCTTTTTTTCATCTCTAGGTTCTATAGATAGTCTTAGATAGTTTATTTTATGTTTAGTCTTGCTTATCTGCTTGTTTCATGTGCTTTGAGCTCTCTTAATTCTCTATGTTCTTTGTTCTACATATACCCCTTTCTGTTCAATTTTTCTAATTGGTTTTTCCTTCTTCCAGGTCCATTCATTAATTATGTCTGGTCATAGCCTCCTCCCAAATTTGTATTTCTTCCTTTCCTAATTATTCCCACTATGTGTTGAGAAATTTGAGAAGGTACAGAGTAGAATAAAAGAAGATAATAGAAAAGGATTGCCAAACCTTCAAAGACCTGTGATCATGTTCATGGGCGATTCCTAAGCAAAGCCTAATGTGTCCATCTTTTCATGGACCATATTACAGAGTTAATGTGACAGAAGAAAAAAAATTTGCCCTGCTCTGGCAACTCTAGCATTTTATGTTGCCAGGTTGATCCTCCGAAAATACACACACACACACACACACACACACACACACACACACACACACACACAATAAATAAAATAAAATAAAAGCAATAAAAGTTTGTTAATTGATTCATTAAGTTTTCGTCTTGCCAAAACAAGCCCTATAGGAATATGATTACATTCCATCCCATTACCTTCAATATATTGCCACCCCTTCTTGTATCTCTATTCTCTCCTTAATCTTCATTCTCTCCTTCTCTACTGATTGTTTTTCCCACTGTCTACAATCATGGCTAGGTATCTCCCACCCTCAAAATACCCTCACTTGATCCATTCCTATATATTAAATATATCCCTATATATTTCTCCCTTTTGTAGTTACACTTCTTAAGGCTATCCTCTGCTTCCTTTGTAATCTGGCTATGGGCTTCATTGTTCAATGAGGACTTCTCTCTCCTAATTACTAATAATTTCTTAACTAAAAATTCTAATGGCTTTTTCTCAATCCTCATCCTTCTTGACCTAATTACAGCCTTTGGTACTTTTTATTACACTAGGCTTGCTGTCCCTAAGTTCTTTTCCTCCTTGTCTAACAAGCCTTACTCTGACTTTTATGTACCTTTCTGCAGGTCACTTTCACCAGCCATGAGTATGCTTGAAGGCTCTGTCCTAGACTCTCTTCTCTCTCTGTACTATTTGACTAGATCCCATGGTTTCAATAATTATTTCTATAAAGATAACTCTGGGAGCTATTCATTTATCCCTAACCTATCTTTCAATTTCTAGTTTCATGTCTCTTACTGTCTATTAGACATTCCAAATTGCATGTTCCTTAGATGTCTCAAACTCAAATTTTGTTGTTCAAAACTGAATTTATTTTCTTTCCCCTCATGTTCTCTTCTGTTTCTAACTTCCCTACTATTATTGAGAATATCACCACAGTACCTTTACCAAGGTTTGCAACCAAAGTGTCATCCTCAACTTCTAACTTTCTCTCATTCCTCAGATCCAATCAAGTTGCAAAGCATGTTATTTTGATCTTCATAACATTTCTTGAGCATGTGATCTTCTCTTCTTTGATATTATTACTATCCATCATCTTTTCATGTCTGGATTATTGAAATAGTTGGCTGGTTTACATTAAGTCCCTCTTTACTCCAATCTATGCTTCACTCAGCTATCCATTTGTTCTTCCTAATCATCCATCTGACTATGTTACTCCCCAGTTGCTCTTTATTGTGTCCAGGATAAACTACAAAATCTTTGGTCTGGCTTTTAAAGCCCTTTATAGCCTGACTATTTCTTACCTTTCTAGTATTTACACTTCACATTCTTCAAGCATGATGTTCCATCACTATACTCAAAAAATTTTCACTGGTTATCCCCCATGCCTAAAACTCTCTCTCCAGGCCCATCACATTAACTACTGCATCATGTATCTGCTCATTTAGATGCTTAATATTTACTTACCTATATTGAATGAATGACAGTTTTAATGTCTTCCCCACTAAAATGTGAACTGATTGAATATTAATTTAAACACTCTTCTTGAGTAAATTTTGTAGTTTTTTTGTCCGTGTGTGTATCTAAAAGTCAGTTAATCAATTAGCATTTTAAAAGTACTTAACTTGTCTCAGATGCTATGCTAATTAAAAATAAAACCGTAAAGAGGTCAGAATATGAGAGTTTTGGAAAAAATAGATATTATGGACTTCTGGTGATCTTTAAATGAGAATGGAAAAAAGTGAATATGAGAGGCAACATGTATGTGGTACCTTTACAAAACTTGATCATGTAGTAGAGCATAAAACCTCCCCCCAAAATTCAAAATGTCAGAACTATTAAATACTTCCTTTACTGACCTCAATACAATATTTTTTAATTAAAATAATATGTACATAAAGTTTTATGATCAAAACTAAAAGTAGTAAAAAGGAAAAATGAAAATCAAATGACTAAATCACTTAATCCTAAAGAATTTGTGTATCAAAGACAAAACATAAAAATGACAAATAAATACATTAAAGACAATAATAGTAAGACAGCAGACCCAAATTTGTACATTAGCCAAAGGAATCCTTAGAAGAAAATGTATATTTCTACATACTTCTTTGAACAACAACCACAACAACAAAGATAAAACAGATCAACAAATTGGGTATGCCACTAAAAAGAATCCAACAAATTTTAAAAAGCCAATTTAAATACCAAAATACAAATCTTGAAAACTAAGGAAAGTGTTTCTTAAAATTAAAAGCAAAAAATTGAATTAATAAATAAAAAGTACTTTTAATTTAAAAACATAATATAATGCCTAATTTGAATGATAGAAGAAAAACAAATTACCAATATCTAAAAATAAAAAGAATTCAAACCAAATGAAGCACAAATAAAAAATATTCTTACAAATTATTTCACTCAACCAATAAGACTGAAAGTGTATATTATGAAAAAAAATGAATATTTGCAAAAATGTAAAATACTTACCTTAATAGAACAAAAAGCAGAAAAGATATAAACAACTGATCTAGGGAAAAGAAATTAAATGAACCACAAATATACTTTTAAAGAAACCATAAATAAAACTATATATATTCCATCAAACATTCAAAGAATTAATTTAAATATTACATACATTGTTTGCAAAAAAATAATACAAAATAAGAGAATCTTAACAAATTCTTTTTATTACACAATATGAACTTGATATACAAAATCAAGCAGTCAAGATATTAAAAAAAAAACCTATATATCAATACTCCTAAAGAACATCAATGCAAAAAAAATTTAAAAATAGAATCACAATATATCACACAAAGACTATACACAATGACCCTATATATAACAGAAATGCAGAGTTCATTTAATATCAAGAAATCATAAATTTAATTAACAATATTAATAACCTTGAAAAGTAAAAACTGTATAATTATATCAATATATACAAAATAAAAGGCGCCAAACAAATGAGCCAACTAACTAAATAAGCCAAAATAATACCAGTTTGCATTAAAAATAAAATAAAATAAAATATTTAACAACATTAGAAACATAGGCATTCTTTGATCTTTTTTTTAATATGATAGTACATTTCTATAAAAACAAAAATGAGAATTATCTGTAATAGGGATAATTAGAATAGCTTTCAAAAAAATTACGGGTCAAATAAGAATGTCACTTTCTTTTTGACATAGTTGTAGAAATGATCTCTGTAGTAATAAGACAAAGAGGAAAAAAACCTGAGAATAAATTTAGGTAATCAAGAACAAAATTATCATAGTTGCAGATGATTTAATGTTGAATTTAAAAGATCAATTAAAAATTAACTGAAACAATTTCATCAAGTTGCAGGATATAAAATAATCCTACACAAATCACTAGAATCTCTGAATAATACTAATAAAACCCAGAAACAAAAGAAATCCCATTTAAAATAACAACAGAATGTATAAAATTCTTCAAAGTCTATTTACCAAGATATATAAGATTGATGCATCTATCTATCTATCTATCTATCTATGTGTGTCTACAAATGACTTTTCAAAAATTAATACAGACCTAAATAATTGAAGAAATACTAATTATTCATGGGAAAGCTAAATGAAAATAATTAAAATTAAAATAATGCATGTTTTCTACTTATTTAGGACTATGCTAATCTTACTACCAAAGGATTAATTTATTGAACTAAAAAAATGAAATTGACATTTTGGAGAAAGGACAAGAAATTTGATGAAATAGTGAGGAGGAAAATGAAATGTGAAGAGGTCTAGCAATACTTGACTTCAAACTATAATACAAAGCAGTAGTTCTCAAAACAATTTGGCACTAGTTTTAAAAAAGTGAGATCAATCAGTGAAACATAAGAAGTACACAATATAGAGAAATAAACAGCTAGGAACCCAGTCTTTGATGAACATAATGTCCTCAGCTACTGAGATAAGAACATACATTTGATGGAAAAAAAAAGTACTGAGAAAATTGGACAACTATATGGCAGAAATTATGTCTGGATCAACACTTTATACTTTATACCAAGTTAAGTCCCAAGTGAATGTTACCCAGATACCAAAAGTTACATTCTAAACAAATTAGAAAAACAAATAAGAAATCATCATCCAGATATTTGTATAATGGAAGCAGTTGTAACCAAGGACAGGATAAAAAGGATCAAAGAAGATAAGATGGATACATTTTTATTAAATAAAAGTAAAGAAGGCTTTCTTCAAATATATACAATGCAAATAAAAGGAAAATCTTCATATCAAATTTCTTTAATAAAATTCTCATTTCTAAGATATATTAGAAATTAAATATAAGAATGAGATATTCTCATGATTGTCAAATGGTCTTGGGAAATGAACAAAGTTTCTAGGAGAAGAAACAAAAACTACTTTTAGCCATATAAAAAGAAGACTAAATTATATAAATGCAAATTAAATTAATTGTGAGAATATGACTCAAATGTATTAGATCATTGATTATCAGGAAAAAAAGAGTTTTATATATATATATATATATATATATATATATATATATATATATATATATATTGGGAGACAGAATAAGACAATAAAGTAGAAAAGCTCTCACCAAGCTCTCCCAATATTCTCCTTCAAACATTTTTTTCAAAAATTCCTCAAATTCAATTCTTTATTGAGAACTAATTAAAAAGTCAGAGTAACATTCTTCCAGCCCAAGACAACTTAGAAAGTTGGAAAGAGAGATTTGTATCATGGAAATGGATGCTAATTCAGAGAAAACACCAATGGTGGAACTAGGTGATAATGACAGAAGCAGCAACCTCAGGAACTCTCAAGCCTCTGGTGATAAGGGGACTTATCAACTGGTCAGAGAAAGATTACAGACAACCACTGTGAGAGCACCGGAGGCAGGCAAAATTGCTTTTTGAGAACACCATTACATATTCCCACTTCTGAGACTGTTCAAGGCCATCAAAAAACTCTTTCAGTCAAGAGGGAGTGAAAGTGGCAAAGGTCATCACTTCTAGCCCCAAAGGAATAGGGACACTCAGGAACAATACATTTCTGGAATTGAAGGAGAAGACCCCTGAGAACTCATATTGACTGCAATTTCAAATGATCATCAAAAGAATAAAATAATCAAAACCCAAATAAAAGTAAAAGTAACAGAAGAAGAAGATGATGATAATTATACTTTAAAAACAGAATTTGTCAAAAAGAAAAAAAATATGACACAAAATGTCACTGAAGAAAATAATTCCTTAAAAAGCAAAACTTGTCAAATGGGAAAAGAGGTACAAAAGCTCACAGAGGAAAATCATTCCTTACAAATAATATTGGACAAATAGAAGCTAATAATTCTATGATACATCAAGAAACAATAAAGCAAAAAAAAAAAAAAAATACCTGTGTCACATATCTCAATGACCTGAGAAATAGGTCAAGGATACATAATTTAAGAAATTTTGGATTACTTGAAAGCCATGAAAGGACCTACATATCATATTTAAAGAAATTGTCAAGGAAATCTCTCCCAATATCCTAGAACAAAGGGACAATATAAAAATATTTTTTTAAAAAATCACTTCCTGAAAGAGGTACCAAAAAGAAAACTACCAAGAGTATTACAGCCAAATTCCAGAGCTCCCAAACCAAAGAGAAATTCCTTCAAGAATCCTGAAAGAAACTTCTCAAATGCCATGGAGCCACAGTAAAGATCATACATTATTTAGGTGTTACAAAAGGAATGGAGGGCTTGAAATGCGATATTCCAGAAAGTAAGAGCTGAGATTGCAACCAAGAATAACTTGCCAAGCACAACTGAGTATAAGTTGGGGAGAATGGATATTTGATGAAATTGAAGACTTTCAAGCATTCCTGATAAGAGGACATGAGTAGAATAGAAAATCTTACATTCAAAACCAAGGTGCAATAAAAGCATAAAAAGATAAAGATAATAGAGAAATCATAAGTTTTAATAAACTATTTGCCATTCTATATAGGAAGATGATAACATGTATCTGCTAAGACCTTTATCATTACTGGGAAAATAAGAAGGATTCTAGGTATGCCAAGAATGTAGAAGTGAGTTGATTATGTTCAGATGATTTTTTAAAAATAGTTGAGAAAGAGACATATCCCCTTGCTCAAGGGAGAAGGGAGAGGAAGAATGGAGAAAATTAGATAAAAGAGGTGTACAAAAAAGAGCTTCACAGTGGATGGGGAAGTGATAGAGTGGTGAATGGGTAAGGCTTGAACTTGGTCACATATAAATTAGTCCAAAGAGAGAAACCATATAGATAGATTCAAATGGTAATAGAAAACTATTTTATTCAACAGGGTATGGGAGAGGAAAAAGATAAGGGAAAGGAGAAAGTAGATTTTAAAAAAGGGCAGATCAAAGAAAACAGTGGTCAAAAGCCAAAACAGACTTCAAAGAGGGAGAAAAAAGGAAAATAGAAAGGCGGTAAATGCAAAGTTAGTAATCCTAACTTTGAATGTGAATGGAAGGAACTCATCCATAAAAATTAAAGTGAATAATAAAATAGATTAGAAACTAGAATTTTAAAAAATGCTGTTTACAAGAAAAACACTGGAAACAAAGAAACACTGAGTTAAAATAAGGTAGGGTTCTTAAACTTTTTTCACTTGCAGCCCATTTTTGCCTGAGGTATTTTGACATAATCCTGGCTATGTAGGTACAGAGATACCTTGTTACTCTTCTGCTTTGAAACTCATTAGTATTCAACACATTTCAACAAGAAAAAAAAAAAAATGCTTCAGCAATTTGTGCTTGCTTGCACTCATCATACCTGGTTGTTGTCTTGGATAAGAAATAAAGATGTGAGGTTGGCCAGGCAGACTGGCCATAGCCTTTGGCTGGCACTGGCAGCTTCTCAGGGAAGACAGAAGTGTTTAGGATTATCAGGTTGGAGGCCACAATACTAAAGCTGTGCCTCTAGACTGGCAGATATAGAGGTAATTTCTGCAGGATGATATGGCTGTAATGTATAGTTTCCCAGCTCCTGAAACAGTAGTACTAAAGAAACAAAGAGTGTCCTACACACTTAACAGGTAGAGAAGCAGCAGTGAGAGGTCAGGTGGAGGGAGCAGCAGCCTGGAATCCCAGGAGGCAGCCAGAGCTCCCTGGGGTGGCAGAGGGCACAAGACCATAGCTTCCCTATCCAGCTCCCCTACTCCACCTTCTCCTATGACCACTACCACTAGGAAGCTTGGATGACATGGTGCAGGGGAAGAATATAAAGGTCATGGTTGCATTCTGAAAGTGAGTTAAGAAAAGAAGGGATGCCTCTGTCTGGCCTGGGTTGGGCTGGGCTGCCTTGGCTTATTTCTTTACAGCCGAAAGTCCCACTTGCCCCTGATAGAGAATTTGGAGGGTAGAAATGGTTAGGACTAGAGATTTTTCTTGTAGGAAAAATTTATTCCATATTCATCATTTTTTTTCCATTTATCATGTGTTTAAGAACCAATTAATGGGTACCAAGGTACCACTGTTTATAAAATAGGTATATAAATCAAACACTTCCTGATAATAAATAATAATTTAATGAACCCCACATACAGTTATGCAATACTATGGGAAACCCACCCACAATTTAAGAAGCTTTGAAATAAAGGACTGGAGCAGAATCTCTTATGCTTCAGATGAAATGAAAAAAAAAAAAAAAAGCAGGGGTAGAAATGATTTCAGAAAAAGCAAAAGTTAAAAAAAAATCTAATGAAAAGGGATAACAGAGAATCTATATCTTACTAAAAAGAACTATAGACTACCAAGTAAGATCAATATTAAATATATTTGAATTAAATGGCATAACATCCAAATTCTTAAAAGAAAAATTAAATAAATTATAGGAGGAAATAGATAATAAAACTATACTAATGGGAATCCTCAACTTTCTTATCCTCAGAACTAAATTAGTCCAACCATAAAATAATTAAGGAAGAAGTCAAGTAGATGAATAGAATTTTAGAAAAGTTAGATATGATAAAATTCTGGAGAAAACTGAATGGAAGACAAAAAGGAGTTCCGAATTATAGATGGCATCTTTACAAAATATTCCCATGTATTCAAGGCATTAAAAACCCCACATATAGAAGCACAAAAGTAAAAATATTAAATGCACCCCTTTCAGACCATAATGAAACAAAAATTACATTTAATAAAAGGCCATAGATATATAAATTAAAGCTAATTAGAAACTAAACAATATAATCTTTAAAATAAGAGGATCAAAAAAATCATATAAACAATTTCATTCAAAAGAATGATGAAAAAAAAAACAATATCCCAAAATTTGTGGAATGTAGACAAAATAGTAATTAAGAGAAATGTATATTTCTAAACATGTACATCAGTAAAATAGAGAAAGAACAGATCAATTAATTAGGCATGAAACTAAAATAAAAAAAAAAAAACTAGACAAAACAAAATTTAAAATCCCCTATTAAACTCCAAATTGGAAATCCTGAAAATCAAAAGAAAAATTAATAAAATTGAGTTAAAATATTTCACCAATAAATAAAATTAGGAACTAATTTTATGGGGAAAAACAATTAAATAGATAAACCATTGGTTACTTTGATTTTTTAAAAAAGAAATAAAACCAAATTTCTAGTACCAAAAATATCAGATGTAAAATCAATGAAGATAAAATTAAAGAAATAATTAGGAATTATTTTACCCTATTTTGTGTTAGTAAAACTGATAATCTAATTGAAATAGATAAATATTTACAAAAATATAAACTGTCCAAGCTAATAAAAGGAGAAATGGAATATTTCAATAACCCTATCTATGAAAAATAGAATACTTAAATAGCCCTATTTTAGAATAAAAAAATTGAACATAAATGATTTCCCTAAGGAAAAATCCCTAGGACCACATAGATTCACAAATGAATTTCACAAAACATTTAAGGAACAATTTATCTCAATACGATAAAAACTTTTGGTAAAAGAAGGTAAAGAAGTCCCACTGATTTCCTTTTATGATACAAATATGTTTTTGATACTTAAAAAGAAGCAAAAATGCCATAAAAAGAAAAGATGAATTTCCTTAGTTAATATTGATGGAAAAATTTTAAATAAAATACTATCAAGGAGACCACAATGATTTGCTACAAAGGTCATGTACAATGACCACATGAGAATACAGGAGTGGTTCAGTATTAGGAAAATTAGCATAATTAACCATATTAATAACAAATTATAAGAATACTAAGAGTAGTATACCCTTTGATCCAGCAGTGTTACAACTGGGCTTATATCTCAAAGACATATTAAAGAAGGGGACCTGTATATGCAAAAATTTTTGTGGCATCCCTTTTCATAGTGGCTAGACCCTGAAAATTGAATGGATGTCCATCAATTGGAGAATGGCTGAGTAAATTATGGTAAATAAATGTTATGAAATATTATTATTTTATAAGAAACAATCAGAAGGATGATTTCAGAGAGTCTTGGAGAGACTTACATGAACTGGTGCTAAGTGAAATGAGAAGAAATGAGAAGATTATTATACATTTCAACAACAGTACTGATGGACATGGCTGTCTTCAACAATGTGAAGATCCAATTCAGTTCCAATGGATCAGTGATGAACAGAACCAGGTATACACAGTGAAAGAACACTGGGAAATGAGTGTAGACCATAATATAACATCTCCACTCTTTTTGTTATTGTTTGCTTTTTTTTTTCTTCCAAAGTTATTTTTACCTTTCTAAATATGATTTTTCTTGTGCAACAAGAGAACTATATAAATATATACACAAATATTGTATTTAAGATATACTTTAATATATTTAACATGTATGAGACTGCCTGCCATCTAGGGGAAGGAGTGGAGGGAAGGAAGGGAAAAGTTGGAACAGAAATGTTTGCAAAGGTCAATGTTGAAAAATTACCCATGCATATGTTCTGTCAATAAAAAGCTATAATAACTAATAATAATAATAATAATAATAAAAGAATACTAACAATATAATTCTGTCAATAGATATAGAAAAAATATTTGACAAAATAAAATACCCATTCCAATTAAAAAAAACACTAGAAAGTATAAAAAATCAATAGTTTTCTTAAATGATAAGTAATATCTATATAAAACAATCACCAAAAACTATCTATAATGGGAATAAATGAAGCCTTCTCAATAAAATCAGGAGTGAAACAAGTATGTCTACTGTCACCACTCATTATTGTATTAGAAATGCTAGTTGTAGCAATAAGACAAGAAAAAAAATTAAAGAAATGCAAATGGGGGGCAGTTAGGTGATAAAGTGGATAGAGCACCAGCCCTGATGACAGGAGGACCTGAGTTCAAATTTGACCTCAGACACTTCCTAACTGTGTGACGCTGGGGAAATCATTTAACCCCAATTCTCTCAGCAAAACAAATAATAAATAAATTTTAAAATGTTTTCAAAAAAGAAATACAAATAGGTAATGAGGAAACAAAATAGATGATATATAGTTACACTTAGAGACACCTAGAGAATCAACTAAAAGACTAGTCAAACTTTATCAAAGTTTCAGATACAAAGTAAATCCATATAAATTTCTACATTTGTATTTATTTCTGATAAAACCCAGTAGCAAGATATAGAAAGAGAATTTCATTTAAAATAAATGCATATAATAAAAATACTCATGCATTTACTAGATAAGACAAACTCAGGGACTATATGAACACAATTATAAAATTTTTGTGGCAGCCCTTTTCATAGTGGCTAGACCCTAAAAATTGAATGGATGTCCATTAATTGGAGAATGGCTGAGGAAATTATAGTAAATAAATGTTATGAAATATTATTGTTCTATAAGAAACAACCAGAAGGATGATTTCAGAGAGTCTTGGAGAGACTTACATGAACTGGTGCTAAGTGAAATGAGAAGAACTCAGAAGATCATTATACATTTTTCATACAATTAAATACAGATCTAAACAAGTGGAGAAATATCAATTGCTCATGGATAGGTCAAGTCAGTGTATTAAAAATGGCAGTTCTAAGTTAATATATTCAATGCTACACAATCAACTACCAAATAATTAATTAATAAAGCTAGAAACATTAATAAAATTTATCTGGAAGTACAAAAGGTCAAGAATATCAAGAGAATTAATGAAAAATAAATGTTAAGAAAAGTAGTCTAGATGTCTCAAATTTCTAACTTTATTACAAAGTGGTAATTATGAAAATAGTCTAGTTCTGGCTAAGAAACAGAGTAGTTGATAGGTAGAATATAGTATATACCTAACATACAGCACCAAAAGACCATAGTAATCCAGTGTTTGATAAATGCAAAGATCCAAACTTTTGGGACAAGAAGTCACTATTTGACAAAAATTGCTTGAAAAACTAGAAAACATTTTAGCAGAAACTAGGCATAGACCAACATTGTACTACAATGATAGGGTCACTGCAGTACAAGATAAAGTCAAAATGGATAAACAACTTAAATATAAAGAGTGATAGCATAAGTAAATCAGGGAAACATAGGAAAATGTAGCTGTCAAAGGATTAGGGTTAAAGTTAAGTTTAGAAAACTTGGTGGAAAAATACTACAGCTTTTTTCTCTGATACAAACCCCATTTCTCAATATGTAGGGAACTCAGTCTAATTTATAAAAAATAAAGCCATTCACCAGTTGAATGGTCAAAGAGTATGAACAGGCAGTTTTCAGAAGAAATCAAAACTAACATGAATGTTTCAAATTTAAATTAAAACAACTCTGAGATATCAGATTGAGTAAAATGAAAGAAAGGGAATGCCACAAATGCTGCAGGGTATGTGGAATTGTGAACTGATCCAACCATTCTGAAGAACAGTTTTGAATTATGTCCAAAGGGCCATAAAACTATGTAGATATAGATGTGCTTTGACACAGCAGTAAAGTTTGTATCCCAAAGAGATCAAAGAAAAAAGAAAAATATCCCCTCAAAAATATTTATATGAACTCATTTTGCAATAACAAAGAATATGAAATTGAGGCTCTGCTCATCATTTTGGGAATGGCTAAACAAGATGTGGTATATGATGATGATGATAGAATAATATTATAATAAGAAATTATGAGCTTGAAAGTTTCAAAAAAACCTTGTAAAAGTTATATGAACTAATGCTAATATCATACAATCAGCAATATCATAAGGATGATCAACTTTCAAGGGCTGAGCTTTGCTTATCAAGACAATGAACCAAGACAATTCCAAAGGACCTAGTATAAAATGTCCTATCCACTTCTGGAAAGAGAACTGATAAATTCTGAATACAGGTTGAAACATAATACTTTTTAAACTTTATTTTTATTGTTTATTCTGTTTGTGTCTTCTTTTGCAACTTAATTAATATGGAAATATATTTTGCTGACCTAACATGTGTGGTCAAAATCAAATTGCTTGGTTTTTCAAGAAGAAGGAAGAATCAAGAAGGAGGGAAATAATGCAAAATTAAAAAAAAATTATATGAATGTGGAAATATTTAAGGAAATAATATTTTAAAAAATAAAATCACAACTGACTGAAAGTATCATTTAAGTAATTTAACTGATTCAAGTGTATAGTCAGTCTCATCAACAAGCAGAAAGATATTAATTCCATGACCTGATCTGTGCACAATAGCTGGTTGAATCAACCATTTGAAAGTTTTTTTTTTTTTTTAAACCATTGAAATGACCTTGGAATTCATCAATATTGCTATAAACTTTTGGTGGATTTTGGAATATTCTCATTTAGAACTTTGAATGTGATCTCTAAATTATAACTACATGGCTGACTTTTCTGATCCTTGATGCCTCTTTTTTATTATTTGGTAATAAGCTTCCATGGTAAGAGGGATTAACAAATGGATAGTATTCACATATTATCAGTCATTTCATCCATTTCTTTGAAAAGTAACAAGCAAGAGTATCATAGAGATACTATACATTAGAGAGTCAGCTCTTTGAGGCAGGAAAGCCAAAGTACAAGATCTACATCTAATACATACTTGACTACATGACATGGAAATCACATCAGAGGAGACTTCAAGGAGAAAGCAACACATGAGTTGAGCTTTGAAATGAAGGAGGAACTTTAACAAATAGAAATAGGGGGAGAAATTAGTTTCATACATTAGAGATTGTGTGAAAAAAAAAAACTCATAAAAACAAGTGAGGGTAGGACGTTTGATGGGAACACTGAGATTTTGCAGGGAAATACATGTCCCTCTCAGTGTTCTTTCTTAGCACCTCTCCAGGGCTATAAATGGAGGAGCCATCATGATCTGCAGAGGTGGAAGGAGTTTCCTTGCTAAGGGGTCTACATACCAATGAAATCACAAGATTCAATCAAAACAATTTTCCTATGGTGTTCTTTCTCTTCACTCAAACATACAGCAATCAAAGTCATTTCTTAACTGGTAGCCTTCTCATCAAGAGCACACTTACATTTTATACTTGCCACACTTCAATCATCAATCAAAAAGTGTTTTCTCAAAATCTGTTCTTTGCTCAGAACTATGCACTATCATTCAGTGGAGAGAGAATAGGATTTGGACTCAGGCATAGGTTCTAATCTTATTTCTACCCCCATGAAAGTCTGAGAGTCTGAGTCTGAGAAATATAATTTCTGGGTAATTAATCATCAATTTATTAATTATGGCTAGCAAATAAGTAATAGATTGTGGCTTTTTCTTGTTACAAAGATCTCCCTTTGGAGGCCACTGAACATTAAAATACCATTGGAGAGTAGGTGTTCCCAACAGGCAAAAATCAACTCTGATTGGTTAACAATTGGCATTGTACCAGGGTCAGTGTGGTGAGGTCAAATTTGATTATTGTTATTGATCTTTAGTTCTCAACAGGATGGTGATGTCTTGACTATCAAGTCAATTGGATTTAAGTAAGAGAGAGCTGTGTAGTCATCAGCCTCCTTCTCACTTTCTCCTCCAGAGTTTTTGATATCCTGTGGTAAGACATTGGTCAACATTACTGGAAATGGCCCTGGATGCAATGGGAGACTTTTGCCTTTTAAAGCTAAGGTCTTTCTAAGTCTAAGTCTGTTTGTCTAAAGCAATGTCCATTTAGTAGTTAAAGAGTAGGTAAGAAATGAAGCAAAATTTGATAAAGTAAAAGAGAAAATATTGAAATACCAGCTAGATTTTGACTCACATGAGGGAACGAAAAACGGTGGGCTTCTAGTAAGAAATTATACCTTTTTCAGGAAAGTAGAGCAGAGGGGAGGCAACAAGTAGACATCCAATATGTTTCAACACTGACTTCACATATGGTAGTGTCTTTAATACAAGGGTGGTTATTATGTCTCCACCAAAAGAGGCCACAGGATAATGTGAAACCATCACTCAACAACCTATCTACACATTTACCTAACTTCCTATAATTATAAATAGGTTCTCTAAAGTTTTGATCTTTAGTTTCCCGGTTACAGATTTTTTTTTCATTTGGCTTAATCTTCTGTACTATATTAAGCTTCATTCTCTAGTCAACTTGATTTGTGTTTGGTCTTTGCTTCAGCCTACTCCCCCTTGAATTTGACATGTAAAGTTCCTTTCCTGACTCCTGCTTATTTCACTGGATTTCCTTTGACAACAAAACTAGTCCAAACTTTCTTTTTCCAGCAGGCATACCTGTACTCCAACATAGCTGTCATCCAGTAATCCTTTGCCTTTTCTGGGTTTCATCAGGGTTTGAAAATGGAGTTGTATAGGAATTATATCAGAATCTGTTCCTTGTCAACCTGAGCTTTGTAAGTTATTTTGGCATTGCCAGGCATGGTATTTTAGGTTCTTAGATTGCCTAGAGTTCCCTAACTCATTAATTCATGGCTACATTGTGGGTGGAAAATGAAAAGCAGCTTTACATGGGAAACAATTTCATATAGGAAGGCTTAGTTCTTCTGGTAATATAGCCCCCAAAACATTACTTTGATATTTTTTGTTTAGTCCACTTATTTTAGCCTTCAGTCTATAGTTCATGTATACCACACAAATATTACTTTATTTAGAGGTAAGAGAAGAGGACTTGTCCCAAATGGAAGAGAAATTCAATGTGTTGCTCTGTAATGATGAAGTTAGGTAGCCCATAGAGACAGAAAATATTCCTGTCAGTGACAAGCTCGGTCATTCCTTTCTTTGGCAAGATTAATAAGTCCCAAATTATTAATACAGAGTAGCTCATGTCCAGTGAAAGGTTAAAAACAACCAAATAATGCCTTAGTTTTCCTGGTGATACCAGAATACATTTGTCCTTATGCTAAACTCTAAAAAATTCTGAGTGATGACAAGAGGGTCATAAATTATCCAACAGATAATGATATAATACCTTCTTTTAAAATTTTTAATTGGCTAATTTTTATCATGAACATTTTGATGTTCTCTTTAAATATCTAATAAATTCAAAGCATTATTTCCAAAGTTGTCCAGCGCATCTGTATTTCTTATTGACTTTCATTCTCTTTATTTTCATGTGTTTTAAAATTTGTCACTGACTCTTCTTTTTAACTTTTTTTTCCACTTTGGTAACCCTATTATTATCTCCTCTCTTACCTCTACTTATTTCCCACCTTAAACTGAAAGAAAGAAGCATACTTGTATCAGATACTCATAGTCAGCAAAACTAAATTGATGAGGGCACTTTCAAATAGTCACTAGCATTTATTAAACACCTATTATGTTCCAAGAACTATGTAAAATGCTTGAAATATAAAGAAAGGCAAAAAAATCTCTCTTGAAGATCTTAATCTAATGAAGGGAACATATAAATATGTAAAACAATAATGCAGGATAAATTGGAGTAGTATAAGAGGGAGGAGACTATGATTCAGGAGGCCTGGGGAAGAAATTCTTGCACATCAGACCAGAAGTAGTGGTTCTGGAGGCCTTCCATAAAGTCACTATCTGAATTTCATGGGGTAAATGACCAAAGAGCTATTACATTCCTCCTGTTGCTGAATGTGGAAAAGATCCATGACATTCTGATTGTCTAATTGTTCTGAGATTGGCCATAGAAATTCTACTCAACAAGTATTTATTAGTCACTTCTATTCAAGGCACAAATGGCTCAGGTAGAGTCAGGTACATACACTAAAGACAGAAATCCTCAACACATTTCTAAGAGACTGGTATTTTATAATCACTAAGTCAACAATAAATTACCAAGCATTTATGTGGGAGAATTAGAAGGTTAACCCAAGACTTAGAAATTAAGACAAGAAAATAATGCCAATGATTTTGGCACTAGCTAATTTTATAATCTAGAAATGCACTAGATTTCAGTTGTTAGTGTATGTTAATTTGTTTGAATGCCTTTGAAGGTAAGAACTATTATATTTTCACCTTTAGGGCTCTTGAACCTATGCATAGTTTTTTACAAAATAAGAATTTAATAAATGTTTGTTAATTGATTGCACCTTGTTGCAATCATTCTCTTTACTAAGGAGATTGGGGCTTTAATCCCCTCCAAAGAGGTAGTTCAGAAGAAGCATTTTTGCTTTGCATCCTAATAGAGATTCAACTCAATTGCTACCTTCTAAACCAATATTCCATTGCTCCTATTAAATTCACCTAAACCTATAGATCCTTGGTAAGCTTCCAGTTTTCTTTAACATTACTCCCCTCCACACATTCTATATTTAATCAGATTAAATTGCAGTTTTCTGAACTAAATTTTCCATTTCTGACCTTACTGTCTTTGAAAAGTTGTCTCCAATGGCTGAGTTATATTCCCTTGTCACTTCTGACTCAAAGTATTTATTTTTCCTCAAGATTCAGTGCATCTGCCATCTTCTACAAAGTAATCTCTCATGATCCTCCTGTTTGCTAAGACTCTTCCTTCTCAAATTATCCTGTATTTATTTATCTGGTTGCACATTGTGTCATTGAATAAAATATAAGCTCCATGGGAATAAAAACTGGGTTTCAACTTTGTCTTTGTATATCTAGCACCAAACACTGTGCCTTAATCATAGGTGCTATTAAGTGCTTGTTGAATGCCTCCCTGTTCAACAGGCCTTAAATCAGCCCACACCCCTATAACAACTCCTCTTTAAATTTTATTTATTTATTTATTTCTTGGCTAGGGAAGAACTCTTTAGGAGACAGAAAGAAGAAATTCTTATGAAGAACTGAAATCCTTTAGAAATTTCTAACTTTTTCAAAGGACAAAAGCAAGATAAGAAATGAGTTGATATCCTTTTCTTTGAGGAGGGAGTAGGAGAAGAGAAAGAAGTGAGAAAATACATTTTCATCAGACAATATATTTTTACATTTTATTTATTTTAATTTTAATCACTCAACTATCATTTATTATTTACTGAGATATTGAGCTAATAAAGATAAAAACATAGGCCTTGTTCTCAGAGATCATGGATCAATGGAGGAAACGATATATAAACAATTATGTACAAACTGCCCATACACATAGTGAAGGAATTAATAGGGGGTGATCTGATAAGGATGGCACTAAGATTAAAGAAGACTGAAAAAGGCTTCTTGGAAATGGTGCTAATTTAACTAAAACTTGAAAGAATCCAGGGATGTTAGGAATCAGAGATGCAAAAGGAGAAAGTTTCAGGCATGGTTGACAATCAGTAAAAATCTTCAGATTTGGAAGGTGAAGTGTCATGTTCAAGATACAGCAAGATGGATCTTGGAGTACAAGGAAAGAAGTAGATATAAGAAGACTGGAAAAATATGAAGCGGCCAAGTGATAAATGGCTTTAAAAGCCAAACTAGGGTTTTATATTTCATTCTAGAGCCAATAGAGAATGAATAGAGTTGATTGAATAAAAAGTGACAGTCAAAAATGCACCTTAGGAAGATGCATTTGAAAAGTGAGTGTAGGATTGATTAGTGAGGAAAGAATTAAGGTAGGAAGATCAACTCACATGACAGATAATTCCAGATGTAAAATAATGACAGCATGAACAAGAGTGGTGATAATAATATTTTTTTAAAAAATGGGGTGGGGGGACGTGTGCAAGTATACAAAGTTAAAAAGATTAAAATGAAAGGTCCCAAAACAGAGTTTTGGGGGGAGAACTCATGGGTAACTGATAAGATCTAGTAAATACTGAGAAGCAGCAGATAAGAACAGGATATATCAATGTCACAATAACCTAAAGAGGAGAAAGATAGAATTGAGAAAAGGCTATTAGATTTGGCAATAAAAGATCAGTAGTAATTTTGGATAGAGCAGTTCCAGTTGAATGATGAAATTTGAAGTTGGACATTAGTTCTACATAAACTTATGAGGAATAATTAATATTATCCTCCACATCCAAAATCTAGGATTTAAAATGTGAAAAAAGTTCATAAAAGCAATGAAAATTGGAAATTATTTTGTCTTTGAAAGAAAAAAAAACTTCCAAGCAATTTTATTTAGCCATAAATCTTCTAAAAATCTCACTGTGATGAAAGATTCTTAGCCACTCTCAGTTTCTAATGCTAAGAAAATAATTCCAAGCCTGTTGCAAATAGAATATGTATTTATTGTACATGGTAGATCTTAATGCCACTTTTGGAGCTGTTAAGAGTCTATTATGTCAACTCTTACACCTTCACTACACATCTTTGTTAGTGTACAGCCATTGAAGAAAATGAAAAATCACAGACCCGCACTTCAAATGTTTAGAAACATGTGGTTTACAGGAAGTGCATTGCTGGAAAACATATTTAATAAGATCAGGAAATCTGACAAAAGCAAGTAATTCCCTGCAGCAGAAAACTAGAATAATTTTCCTGCTGGGGTACTCAAAGAAAGGTTGGCTCCAAATCCATCCCCAACTTCAACTGCACCCAAGAATTGACTTAAGATCATTCCTACTACACTTCTTAGTTCCACTCACTTCCTGGAAAATCCTCCTGGGAAGAATTTCTACAGTGGAGAGGGAACAGGTTATATTCAACTGCTTCAGGGCACACTGACAAAACAGATTTATGAACTAAGCAGCAATGTGTGAAGTTAGCATCCAAAAATTTTCTCAACAATCATTTCCTAAAACAAGTGTGACATGTCCATGTGAGACTTTCACTTGAGGGGGGAGATAATTCATGGAGGTTGCTGATTGGATTGGTCCATTTATTCTTTTAGTTCAAGTTTCTACTAGGCAAATAAAGCAATTCAGTCATCAGAAACAGTCTATTCAGAGTGGATCCTGAATGAGAACAGCCTACTAACAACACTACCACCACCACCTCCCAGGGCACTAATCATTAACTGAGAAGAAAAAGACTCTAAGCATTCTTGCCTCCCCCAACATGATCCTCTTACTCCAAGACACAATTAAGCCTGCTATTACTCTAACTTAAAAAATATATTTTTTGTTGTTGTTTTTAATTGGTTGTGTGATTTCATTAATGAAGGATGAACCTGTATGAGAAAGTTCCTTCCATTGATACTTCCAAATTTTAATCTTGAAAATTTGCCACAACACTTAACAACTTCCATTGGATCAGGAAGTCAATAATATGTCATATACAAGACTTCAAACTCAGTTTTTCCTGACTCCAAGGCCAGCTCTCTCATTACTATCCCATGATACCTTTTCCCTGAGCTGTGCTGTCCAAATAAGAAAACAAATGCCTGCAAAAAGTGGTTCACATTCCTCAGTACAAGTTGGGTTTTAATTCCAGTGTAGCCATATCAGTGTGAATTTGAAGTATGGCAACCAAATCTCATGAGTGGGGAGAGGGATCATCCTTTATACAGTAAGGTTTATTTCCTTTATATATTTTGATATCATATCTATTCCATTGACTTGGACCCAGAATAGAGCCAAAGATGACATTCCTCCAGAAGCCGAATTAAGTTTTGAAAGATAATTACAAATAACTTAGACCCAAATTAAGTGCCAATCTTATCTTTGTGACCATCTATAAGAATCACTTCATAATTTGGAATATATCTGGGACCCACTGATCTAAGGGTGAATCCACAAGCAGACAACTTTCCAAAGACAGGAGAGCAATGAAAAGTTAGTTGTACTTGTGATTTAGTTCTTTATTAGGGAAGAGATCATGTCCATCACCATGCTGGCTAGCAGTCAAAAGCAGTGATGTCAAGAGCTGAAGCTCAGGAAAAAGATCAAGATGAACTAAATTAGACTCAAATTTTGGGACTCAAAAGAGCAGCAGCATGACCACCACACTGATTTAATCAAATTGGAAGGTGTGCTTTGTATCTAAGCTCTATTCCATTTGGATCTTGTGCTTCTTGGATGCTTGCCTAACTATTGCCCTGCCCCACCTGCCTTCTGCCCTTTTGTATCCCAGTGTTCTTGCACTACCAGTCCCCCATTTCAGAGTTTAAGGCATATTTTCTACCTCTGGCTCATACCCAGCTGTTCCTTGCTGATAATCCATCCACCCTTGGCCCAACCATTTGCTCCTGGACCCTTACTAACAAATTGACTATTATGACCCTTTTTCTCCCTTCCCCTGACCCTAGCCCTTGACTGTTCCTGCCTCTGATACCATGGGGATATGCGGTCAGGGGAGTAAAATTAACCCTCTCTCTATTTTGCTTTCTTTGGCCATGGACCTAGAACTCAGAAGGCTCAACCAATATTTTGATTTTTAAGCAAAGTAATATTGTTGCCTTGCCTCCCGACTCTATAAAAATCTAGTGTCTTTGATATCCACTGAAAACCTCACCTCAGCACTTCTAAAGTAGTAAATCATGGTTTGGGTGGCATTTGTATTTCACTTGGTAACAAAGACAAAAGATTATAAATCAGCATGGACTAAGTTTAGGCTAGAAAAACAGAGAGGAAAATTTGACCATTCTGTGTTGGTTTGGCAATATTTTTTCTCTCAGATCTCGTTTGTCCTTTATGGCCATGATTCTTTAAGGTAGTGAAAGCTCTTTCCTGTCCAAGGTTATTGAAAATGTTTGATCAGGCACCTGCTACCTCCTAAGCAATGTCAACGCTCCTAGCTCAATGTTACTAGATTGGTTCCAGGCTTATTCCATCCAACTACATCATCAGAATGGAGAGCAACCAGTATCTGGTAGTGAGTGTTGTTGGGGAGGGGTTGCTAGCAGAGTAGCCCCACTATCATCAAAGAATAACATCTGACCAGTCACTTCAGGTAAGGTACTTAAAAACAAGCAATTCACAGAGATTGTCCAGTACTTAGGTACTAAACTTCCATTAAATGAGCAGAACCATAAGATTTTGCATTGAATTTCTTCTGTGTCAGGAATTCCCATGTCATCTCTACTTCTTACAATTCCTTATTCCCTCCAAATCCTGCTCATATCATATTTATTTACCTGAAGTCTTTTCTGATTCCCTCATTAGCCAGTGCTGGATAATGGCAATTAGACCATATTTTTCTCCTCCAAAAAAGTCAGGTTCCATTTATTTTACACTTATCTCCCCTAATGGAATATAAGCTTTATGGGGACAAGCACTATTTAATTTTTGTCATTGTTTCCAAAAGCCACAAGTCAGGACATTTAATCAATATTTAATAAATGCTTCTTAGTTGATTAATTGATTGGGAACATGCTATCTTGTTATGAGTGATCAGTTTACTCTTTTGTGTTGTGTGTTCCATGTGTTCTGTCTGAGATCAAATGTCTAGTGTATATATTATATATTAGTGTTTTGTGAGATTTTGAGTTCCAGTTTTTTTTCTCCTTCCCTTCTTTCCCTGCCCCTTCCCAAAACAGCAAGCAATCTGACATAGGTTATACATGTACAATAAATTTTCAACATATTTCCATATGAGTCATGATGGGAAAGAAAAAATCAGAACAAAAAGGAAAAACCATTAGAAAGGAAAACAAAACAAAAGGTTAAAATAGTATTATTCAAGCTATATTCATTCCTCATAGTTCTTTCTCTGAATACAAGTGGCATTTTTTTCAACCAAAGATTATATAATTGTCTTGGATCATCACATTGCTGAGGAGAGCTAAGTCTATTGGTTGATCAGCACATAATTTTGCTATTAATGTGTGCAATGTTTTTTTTTTGGTTCTGCTCATTTCACTCAGAATCAGTTCATGTAAGTTCCACCCCCCCCAGGCTTTTCTGAAATGAGCCTACTCATCATTTCTTATAGAACAATAATATTCCATTACATAATTTATAACTTATTCAGCTATTTCCCTATTGATGGGCATCCACTCAATTTCCTATTCCTTGCCACCACAAAAAGAACATTTGGGATATAGTTCTAAATTGCTCTCCAAAATTGCTGTTTCATTCACAACTCCACCAAAAATGCATTTGTGTTATAGTTGTCCTATATTCGCTGCAATATTTATCATTATATTTTTCTGTCATCTTTAAACAATCTGATAGGTGTGAGATAGCAGCTCAGAGTTGTTTTAATTTATATTTCTCTAAATTAATAGTGACTTAGAGCATTTTTTCACATGACTAGTTTCAATTCCTTCATTCTAAAATTGTCTATTCATGTCCTTTGATCATTTATCAATGGGCAATAGCTTATATTCTTACAAATCTGACTCACTTGTCTATATATTTTAGAAATGAGACCTTTATCAGGCTAAAATGTTTCCCAACTTTCTGCTTCTTCAAGACAATCTTCTAACACTATAAGTAGAATAGATGCTCTTCTCTCTTGGAAGAGGGAATTTCTTACATGGAGCTCCCTGTAAATCTTATTTTTTAAAAAGAGAAAGAAAGACAAAACAAAATCCCCATTTTCAGTAAATTAGTTTTAGTTATTTTTTCTTTATTATTTTTAACTTCTTTCCCTTTTAAAAATATGTACTACAAAATCAACAGATGTAAACAGATGATTTTCATTGATGATTAATGATATATTTAAAAGACCTAAAATTATTTATGAATCCTCAATAAATACTTTTGGACAAATTTTTCAGTAAGAACCCCATGATTGCTAATTGTGACTTCACTAATTACCAAAATTTTCAATACAATTATCATTTGCCTACTGTGTGCAAGATATTACTAGGCCATGGAGATAATAAAATGTAAAAAAAAACATTGTCTCCACATAGTGTGATAGCAACTAGTGCCCCATAATATTTATTTTCTAACCTCAAGCTCAGGTCTCAGTTTGCTTGTGCCCCCTGTTAATTCCAGATGCTTCTACTTCTCCTTGCATGGCAGCATTCTCAAACAAGGAGCTCTAGGAATATTTTTACACACACACACACACACACACACACACACACACACACACACACACACCCAGTTCCTTACTCTGTCATAACATCACACTATCCTCCTAGGTCTTTAAAGGCAATTTACTATAAATCCCTTCAAGAGAAAAACAAGGAAGAGATGGAAGGGAGAGGTTCAAGAACAAGACAAAATGATTAACAGCTAAGAGGTGGCAAAGGTTTATTCTGGGACCTTCAACCACTCCAGGATATTTGAAGCATTTTAAATTATGGATATTCTTAGTGTTTATTTAAGATAAATTTAATCTGTGGGATTAATTCAATTTCATTTAATTCAACAAACATTTATTAAAAACTCACAAAGAGACAGAGAAAGACACACACACACACACATACACACACACACACACACACACACATATATATATATATATATATATATATATATATATATATATAGAGAGAGAGAGAGAGAGAGAGAGAGAGAGAGAGAGAGAGAGAGAGAGAATTTTCTTTTCCCGGAGGTCTGTATATTCTAACTTATTCTATATTATTTGGCAAGGAAATTGGGATTACATGACTTGTCCAGAGTCACCCAGCTATTGTGTCAAGTGTTTGAGGTCAAATTTAAATGGTATTCAATCTCCTGTACCACCTTGCTGCCCCTATTCTATTCTAAGAGACAGATAGATGGAATCAGGAAGAATTGAGCTCAAATATAACCCTAAATACTTATTCACTGTGTAAATGGATAAATCACTTAACTTCTGTCTGCCTCAGTTTCCTCAACTATAAAATAGGAATAATAACAGTGCCTACCTACCAGAGTTGTTATGAGAAACTAAATTAATTTTTCTCTACTATTATGGGACCTTTCTCTTAGACTTGTATCTTCCCATGGAGAGCTTTAAAATAAATTACCTTTAAAAAAGTAGGTAAGTGGTGAGTTGTCATTGGAAAATAGGGATATAGGTAGGTAAAGAAAAACCTGTGATCTTTTTTCCCCAGAGCATCTTGGTTTGAGGTAGTAATAAGTAAAACTTATTTTTATAAAAGTAAAAATACTATGAATTAGAAGTGAGGCAGAAATGCATTCCTGGCATAGGACAACCTCTGCCAAGGCATAGATATGGGAAAGGGAGTGTCATGTGCTGGGAACATGAAGTGGGCCAATTTGGCTAGAACACAAGCATGTAAAGAAGAATAATGTACAATAAGCCTGGAAAGATGAAATGAAATTCTTTATAAAGTGTTTTTAAAAGCAAACAGAGGCTGATCAAGGGATCACTGATTTAGAACTGAAAAGGATTTTAAAAGGACATTGTGGTTCATCTCTAGAATTTTGAAAATAGTAGGTTGAGGTCTTAGAGAGACAAATGTCTTGCCGATAATCCCACAAACTGAATGTGATAAAGGTAAAGTTTGAATCCAGATCACTTGAAGATGTGAAAATTCCTCCTTTTCCTACAGCATCCTGTGATTTAGCCTAGACATGGGTTAAAGACAATTTTACAAGACAGAGACTGAATTGACAAGATTAGAAAGAATGCCAAAAAAAAAGGGAAGAAATGAACCAAGAAAGCTACAGTATCCGAAGAGACAGGGCAAAGCCATCAGAACAAAGGAGAATACTCCAATAAAAAGGACTTTGTTAAGAGATACACAGACTGAGATAAAGGAAAGAGAAAATTGAGAAAGAGAAACAGGCACAGGGAAGAGAAAGACAGTGGAAGGAAGGAAAGAAAGAAAGAAAGAAAGAAAGAAAGAAAGAAAGAAAGAAAGAAAGAAAGAAAGAAAGAAAGAAAGAAAGAAAGAAAGAAAGAAAGAAAGAAAGAAAGAAAGAAAGAAAGAAAGAAAGAAAGAAAGAAAGAAAGAAAGAAAGAAAGGAAGGAAGGAAGGAAGGAAGGAAGGAAGGAAGGAAGGAAGGAAGGAAGGAAGGAAGGAAGGAAGGAAGGAAGGAAGGAAGGAAGGAAGGAAGGAAGGAAGGAAGGAAGGAAGGAAGGAAGGAAGATAGATTTACAGGGAACTTCATCAGTGAGCTTTTCTATTCTTTCTTCTTAGAGACAGAATCTAGGCCTTGACTAGATTGGTGAACATAGAGATGGAGACAAGGCAAGGCAGTTCTTGAAAAAAGCAATTCATGATATCCCCACAGTGCTGAGACATACAGATTATATCAATATAGATACAGATTATATCAATCTGTAATGTTGAACTGAATGAAACTTAGCCCCTAGAAACTTGTTTTATTTTATTTTCCCAGAACTGATAAAAATAACAAGAAAACCAGACAGGTTTGAGGACTAGGAGGACAACAAAGAATTGTTCAATATAGTTTCAAAACTAGGAAGGAAATAAATGCTATGAAATTCTTATATGAACTATCCAGGTAAACTTGGTTTTATTTACTTTTGTTGAGAATGAGACATTAAGAATTTGCTATCATTTAGGATGTACAGGATTTAAAGAAATATAGGGTGGGTGATGTGTCATTATTTTTTAGGTACACATATGTGTGTGTGTGTGTATGTGTTTCAATTGGAACTTGAAAAAAAATCACTGAGAAATACATGTTTTCAATTGGCTTGGTGGAGAAAAGTGTTCATCAGTACCTACTAATAAAAGCTCTCTACAATCAAAGCATAGTATTAAGTGGTAATCTACATATGGTGTTGTATTGAGAACTTTCCCAAAACAAGGCACAGTTCCTGCCTTATATAAGTTCTCTTTTTGATAAAAAACAAAGACATGAACAGACATAGTAAGGGCTTACAAACAAAAGAATAGACCCATGAAGTATTTATATTATTCAACTCTGGCAGAGGGAGGGTAAATGAATTTCCTGAAGTGGTGAGTGAAAAGAAAGTCACAAGAAAAACATGTTTGAACAATATTGCTTTGGGGAGTATCATGATCCCTACTTTCTAAGTAATTAGTCAGAGAGGACTTCCTGGAGGAGAAGAAGGGATTTGAAGACCCAAATAAACAGAGACCTGTCAAAAGCTGGGTCCATACTTGAGGTGTTCTTTATATTTTTTTATCCCCAGTCCTTAGCACTGGTCCTGGCACAAAGTAGATGCTTTTAAAATGCTGATTCCATTAATTGATAATTCAATTCAGGCTTAGAATTTTATTCTTTTGAATACCTAGATATTAGAGCTAAGGTTGGATAGAAATTATTGGATTGTAGAAATGATAATAGGAAGTATAATTTGGGAAGTTTTAAGTGAAATTTTATAACCCTTCATGAACTTGACTCTCTTTTCCAAAAGTCAAATTTGTTTGTCACAGTTTTAGAGTTGGCTTGTATGTATATCAGTGTGTCAGAGATGCTTTTATCTTAAGAAAAACAATGATGAAGGGCTTCTGAAGAAAGGCATATGGTGGGGGAGGAAGATAATATTATTCTTGTTTATAACTGGAATATATAATAAGTGGAATTGTTTTTCCCCCCTGAATCATGCATGCAAAATTCTTCTTGTAGTCCATAAACACAATCAAAGTCACTGGCAACTCTACCCAATAAGTAATGGAAAAAGCCAGATCTTCATTTAGGTCCTCCTCCCCCCTTCGAAAATGAAAATGGGATTCTTCAGCATTGTCTATTGCCAAAATTAATTATAAGACATCTGCATTCATTCAGCATCATGCACAGAAATTTATTCAAATAGCCTTTCCTAGGAAAAGAAAGCAAAGGCCCATTTTTCACTTGAAATAAGCAGAGCTCATTTTAATTTGAAGATTCTGGATATAACACTCCAGCTGTTGATATTTCACTAACCAATAATGAAATTTATGCAAGTACCTCCCACATATTGCATTTGCAAATGCTTCCTATTATCAAAGTAGATTCTTCAAATACTGAGGAATTTGCAAGAGGCTAGCAGTAGGCAGCTATTGAAACAGCCTCATGATAAATGGGATGGGTTCCATTTTCCTTCATGCTAAAAAGATGTTACTTCCATCTTAATCCTGTTTAAGGGAAATGGTTTTCTTATATGCAATCCCAGGAAACCACAATTTTCTTTACTCAGGATATCTCATTTATAGATTTCATTGGAGCTTTAATCTTTTAAGTACCAACCAGTTCCTCTTTCCAGTTACATTTCAACTAAGGGTACAGTTTATAGCTTGCTATGCCTAGTTACACACACACACACACACACACACACACACACAGGATTAGAATTGTCCCCCAAACCAGTGATTTGAATCAGAGTCTGTCAAATATTATACAGATTGTGTCTCAGATTTCTTTTGGTGACATGCAAAAACTAAGAGGGCATTATTTGAGTCTTCCTTTACCCTATATATCTATATAAAATTACTATCATCATAATCATCATCATCATAGCTAGCATTTATATAGACCTTTAAGTTTGCACAAAGTATTTTATAAATATTATCTCATTTTTTCTTCACAATAATCTTGGAAAGTAGATGCTAATATTATCTCCATTTTACAAATGAGGAAACTGAGATACACAAAAATTAAGGAACTTAGGGCCACAAAGCAGGCATGAGGCAGGATTTGAAATCAAGCGTTCTTGACTAGCACTTAAACTATTAAGCAAGCTTAATAGGGAAATGCTAAAGGGAAAAGAATTATATTAATATAGATAAAGTTTTTTTTCAGAATTTTACAGAATATGTGGATGATTTATATTTGTGAAATTACAGGACAATCAACACTGGAACTTGGCATAGAGAAAATTGGTAAAGCAAATAAAGGTCTTGGAATGAGGAAAATTTGATTTCAAATTTCTTCTCTAATACAACCTGGCTAATATGGCCATGAAGAAGACACTTAGCATCTCTCATTACCCTAGGTGGCTCTCTAAGACTAGAAGCAGCAGAGCAAGCACTAATTGGCATTGTCAAGGGGAGTATCCTTACTGGGAACTCTCCATATCAATAAAATCACACGTCCAGTCTATAGACAAAGGCAGAGAGAGGGAAGAATGGAGGGGGAAAAAGGAAGACAGACAGACACAGACAGAGACACACACACACAGACACAGAAAGCGACTGTGTCAGAAAGATACACTAAGAGATAGACAAACTGTCAGGGTAGGTGGGATGAGGAAGGACCTAGAGGGCAAAGAGAGAAAGGGAGAGGTGGGAGGAGAGAGAAAGAGAGATAGACAATCAGAGAGAGACAGAAATATAGAGACACAGAGACAAAGAGAAAGAGACAGAGAGAGAGGGAGGGAAGGAAGAAGAAAGAGAGAAGAAAGGGAGAGAGAAGCACTTAGGACAGTGCTCTGTGTATATGTCATAAACTTTAAATCGTACTTTTTAATTTAAAACAACAATAATAACAAAGCCTCTGGACTTCATTTGTTACATGATGAACTTGCTAACAATAACAAAAATCTTCAGGAAGTTTCTTAAGATGACAAAAAGGTAAAGGACAGAGCTTTTAAGTACCTTTAAAGATCAACACTACCATCTTGTGGCAGATGTGGAAACCACACATCTTAAATGATATGAAATAGAGAATGGTTCATATAATAAAGTCTTTTAGAGCTGCAAGAGACCTCAAATACCATTTAATTTAGTGTCTTCATTTTTAGACTAAGAAATTGCACACACACACACACACACACACACACACACACACTTATCATTTAAGATGTGTGGTTTCCAGATCTGGTCAGGAACAACTGAAAATGACTGAACAACGATAAAGCTTATTTTCCTAAAGCAAAAAAGCATTGTCTTTTTTTTTAATAATTGAACATTGTGACCACTGGATACATGGTCACTTTATTTGTCTCTAAATCAATGTGTCTTTTAAGAGATTGATGTTAATAATCATGGGATGCCAGACCTAGAATGAGTTGGAATTTGATGACCTCCTCCTTTTAAAGACAGGGAAACTAAGGTTTAGAGAGGTTCAATAATTTGCCAGGGCCACATTGCTAGTGAATATCAAAAATGGGATGTGTACTCAAGCTCTTTCTTACTCCAAATTCAGCACTCTAGCTATTACATCACATACTTTTTTTCTTTGTATGGCATTCCTCAAAAAGCAAGACGTCATAGGAGATGGCACAGTTCAAAGAACACAGTTGTACCCTGATCTAACAATAGAAGTCTACATCCAGTCTCATTCTGAATCCTGAATACATCACCTTTCTGTCAGGAGTCAAACAATGAGTTCTCATCAGTTCTTTGGAATCAGGAATGGTCATTGCATTGATCATACTTTTTACAGATTTCAAAGTGGTTTATCCTTACAGTGTTCTTGTTATAGTATAAATCATTTTCCTGGCTCTTCTCATTTCACTCTTCATCCATTTATTTAAAACTCTTCAAATTATTTATTTCTAAAATATTGATTTTATAGTATATCAATTGGTCTTTTGGTTTTGTTCACTTCATTCAAATCACTTCCAGTCTCTTTTTAATCATTTGTTTCCTGATTTTTTTTTTTTAACAGTACAATACTATTCCAGCATATTCACATGCCGTGACTGGTTAAGCCATCCCTCAATTGATGGGAATTTCCTAAATTTTCAGTTTTCTTGTCACTATAGAAAGAAGTGCTATACATATTTTTTGCAAAATTTTGCAAATATTTCAAAATAAAAATCCTTTCTTAGGAATGTATCTAGTAAATCATATCACTTCATATGGTAAGAACAGTTATTGGTGAGAACTGATGAGAAAAGCTTTCTGTCTGAGAAAGGGATCCTGAGTTTCACCCTCTCTCTACTTCCCAGGTTCAATAGAAGGCTCTTGAAGAAAAAGAAAGAAACAAAAGAAGGAAAGAAAGGAAGGAAGAAGTGAGGGAGGGAAGGAAGGAACAAAGGAAGGAAAAGAGGGGAGAAGGGAGGAAGGATTATAGAATGGTTTATAAAGCCAGAAAGGCCTCTTGATAGCTATGTGTCCCTGGGCAGCACACAATCTCTCCATATTTTAAGCAACTATTTAAGACTAAATGGTAGAGAAAGTGTCTACATGGGTAGAGAGTTTCTCTGTTCCAATGAAAAAACAGACCTAATGTCTTTCCTTTCTTAATCTATAGTTCTCTGGTAATAGGCTATGAATTTACTTCTTTGCAGACAGCTCCCCATACATGACTCACCACTATTAAAAACAATGTTAAACGCTGAGGGATTTTCCTCCACAAGTTTATGTAGGGCCTTGATTGAGGGAATTAAAAATTAAAAAATTAAAGATTTCTCCAGGAAGCAAGACTCAGTTATAACATTCCTTTAATTTAAAAAAATTAATAATATTTTATTTCCCCAATTAGATGTAAAACAATTTTATCATTCTTTTTTTTTTTAATTTTGAGTTCCACATTTTCTCCCCCCTTTTTTCCCTTCATTCTTTCCTTAGATGATAATCAATTTGATATAGTTATACATGTGCAATCATGCAGAACCTATTTTTATAAGTCATTTTGTGAAAGAAGACATAGACTAAGAAATTAAATATACAAAAACATAAAGAAGATGAAAAATAGTATGTTCCAATCTGCATTCTTACTCCATCAGTTTTTTGTCTGAAGGTAAATAGAATTTTTTAGCATATGTCCTTTGGAATTGTCTTAGATCATTGTATTGCTGAGAATAGTTAAGTCATTTACAATCGTTCATTCCATAATTTTACTGTAATTGTGTATAGTTTCCTTCTGTTTTTTCCCCACTTCACTTTGCATGAATTCATGTAAGTCTTCCCAATTTTTTCTGATATCATTCTCTTTATCATTTCTTTTAATAGTATTCCATCACAGTAATATATCACAACTTATTCAGCCATTCCATAATTCATGGACATTACCTCAATTTCCGATTTTTTGTCTCTATAAAAAGAGCTGTAATAAATATTTTTGCACAAATAAGTTATTTTCTTTTTTAAAAAAATGTCAAGTGAATTGGATTTAAGTGAAGAAGGGCTGTGAAAAGTCACCTGCCTCACTTTCCCCTCTAAAGTCATCTGGGTCTAGTGACCATATATTGACCTAGATGACTAGTGACACTGCTTTTTAAAAAAAGAAAAAAATAATAATCCAAATGTTTATGTCAAATGAAACAATAATTAGGAAAAATCTATATGATTCTACATAGGAGAAAAGGAAAAATTAGAGTGAAAATCATACATAGGTAGCTCTTGTGTAGAAAGGACTGATTTGTTTGTTTTTTGAAAACAGAATTGCAGAAAACTAAAATACTCTATAAAATACTTTTAAAAAATTATGTGTATTTCTTAGTCACTAAACAGGAGTTATACAACGTTCTACTCAATAACTAGGTTCCAGCTTCTTTATGTATTAATTCTTATCTTGGGTTTTTGCACAATCAAAAGATTCTAAGGCAGCTGATAGCACAGAGGATTGAGCACTGGGCCTGGAATCAGGAAGACCTGAATTCAAACAACCCAAGACATTTACAAGTTGTATAACTTGCACAAGTCACTTAAGCTCAATTTGCCTCAGTTTCTTGGTCTGTAAAATGGGGATAATAACAACATCTATCTCCCAGTGTTGTTGCAAGGATAAATGAGATGATATTTGTTAAAAGTATTAGTGTAGTATCTGCTAGATAGTAGGTACTATATATGTGATGATTATCTCCCTTCCAATTCTCCTCCTTGCTAAGATAAGCATATATTTAATTTTCCTGTTTTTAAAATAAACCACATTATTTATTATTCAAAATTGTCTCTCTGTCTCTGTCTTTCTGTGTCTGTCTCTGTGTGTTTCTCTGTTTTTGTGTCTCTCGCTGTCTCTTCTCTGTCTCTGTCTCTGTCTCTTTGTGCCTCTCTGTCTCTCTGTCTCAGTCTCTCTGTTTCTGTCTGTCTGTCTCTGTCTGTCTCTGTCTCTTTGTCTCTCTGTCTCTATCTCTGTCTTTGTCTTTCTCTCTGTCTCTGTCTCTCTTTCTCTTTCTCTCTTTCTCTCTCTGTCTCTCACCCCAATTTTCACCTGTGAAACCAAAAACATGCTTCCAGATATGTGCTCACAAATCAAAATCTACTTACCATTTAGTTTGATGTATGAGTTTGGGGGTATGAATTTATGATTTCATTAATACAGAAATCTCTTGGTAAAAATCATCCCTCTACCAGCACAGGTTTAGAGAGTGCTTGTGAGCAAAGAGCAAGAATTTGTCAGAAACAGAATTTGAATCCAGACTTTGACTCCAAAGCCAGATGATGCCAGACTCACTATGACAGATCAATTATCTTAGAGATTTAATTACCATTTTATAATTATTTTCATACTCCCAAACTACTCATCAGTATGTACTTAAATGTTTTTTTGCCAACAGAGGAAGAATGGCAGAATAAGAGTTTTAAATCCCATCTGAAGCATTTATCAGATTATAAGGCACACATAACATTTTAGAGATTCAGTTTCCTCATCTATAAAATGAGAATACTATTTGATCCTCCTTTCTCACAGCATCATCATAGGACGGTTTTAAAAGCACTCAATAAATATCCTAAAAGATTTTTTCAATACAAGAAACTCCTGGGCTAGAAACTCCTACAAGACAATCCAAAAGCCAGCTATGACATAAGAGACAGATTCTAGGGAACAGCTTAACACCAACTCCAGCATTTCATCCACTATGACATACTGTCTCAAAAGCAAGATAAAACATTCTATCTCTATTACACCTGTAAAGTTTTGTTCTCCCTACAATTTAGTGATTAGAAATTGAAAGTTTGCCTTAAAAATAATGTGTACCCAAATGCATTTGGTCAAAAAATAAAAGGCACAGTGTGTTCTCTGTATCATCTTTCAGAATTTACTTGTTATATTAAGTGAGCTACTAGCTGCAAAAGGACTAAATGAATGTTCTATCTCTGTAAAAGAATACAGGAGGTATAATTGTCTTCACAGTCTGAAACAGCCTCTGAGGTCATTTCTCCAACATCCACATATCCGATTTGCCACTAGAGCTACCTTTGAAATGGAGGTACCAAGCTGGGCTACATACAATGACCAAATTAGCACACCACTGCTTCTTGCTACTGCTGAATTCCATCAATCTTTCTTCTTCTGAATTAGGTTATTAGATTCTTTTGCTAAGAGGGGCAATTGAATTAAGTGCACACATAAAGCAGATGAATTTCATTTCATCCAGAAGTACTATCTACATTCAAAATAGCTAAAACAAAAGAATACATACATATATATATAGACATGTATTCTGTTTATATATATATATATATATATATATATATATATATATATATATATATATATATATATATACATACCTACATTGGATGTATACACACACTCACGTGTGTGTGTGTGTGTGTGTATTATATGTGTGGATATTAAGTCAATTTATAATTTCTGTAGACAGATGGGATTAAATCATTAAACTTGTCAAAGACATGTCCTTTATACTGAGCATACAAAAGATGCCAATTTTTAAAAGTTCCAATTTCATAACAATTGAATTAACCAATATGAAGTGGGAGGCAAAGAATTAAGAGGAAGAAGACAATGAGAATAAAATAAAAGCAATAAATTAAAACAAAAAACAAACAAACAAACAACAACAAAAAAAAAAACAACAGTGGACCCAATTGCCCAATTGTCTAGGAGGAATGTGAGTTGGGTGACAAAGGTTTTTCATTATTCTAGGGTCATCTATCTATTACTATCTAATATACTGCTTGGCAAGATATAGATAACAGGTGTATATAATATGTGTATATATGATCTGTGTGTACATATGTTCACACATATCTATATGTACATAGGTGATAGAAAAATACATGAGTGGGTACATATATCTGCAAAATTATGTTCCTAAATGTTTAATAATTGACTCTCCTGATTAAAAAATACTTGCATGGTCCATTTGAAAGTTTAACCAATATTACTAAGATTTTTCTTCATTACTTTCTTAAGTCTAAACAATTAAAAAAAAAAAAAAAGAATTAAGCCCTGATATAAAGTGTTTGTCAGTTTCTAAGGTATAAATGTGCTCATTGAAAAATTTAACAATTGATCCTCATGAATCCATTTAAGCTGACTATAGCACACCACTGTAGTTAAGTATGTATTTATTAAATGATGTCAAGTACAGTCTTTTGAATGTCTTTTCAATACTCTGCACATCTTAGTAATTTTCTAGAGTTAATCTTTTTCAGAAGGATATTTCACAAAATATAGCTAAGACACAGTTGGCTGACTCTGATTACTTTATCTGTCATATATTAACTTTATGAAGAAGAAGGGGTAGCAAAAGTAATAAAAAGAAATGCAAGAAAAGATTTTTTTTTAATGTACACTAAACCATGCAATGTACCTTGAAGTATAAGTGAGTAATTCCAGTGGGAAACAAAATTTGTGATGGTTAAATCAAACATCTTCCTTTTCATTATCCTCCAAGTCCCCCAATCTCTAGTCTACTCTTAAATGACTTAACATTGCAAAGATTGCCCAGAAAACTCAAATCCTAGGCAGTCCACTTTGATCACCACTTAATTTTCCACCCCGACACACATCTCAAGAAAAGCAAAACAAAACAAAACAACAAAGAAACAAACAAACAAAAAAAAAAAAATAGAATGGAATCTCCTTGAAGGCAAGGACTGTCTATTTTTGTCTTTATATCTCCAGAAACTAGCATAGCATAGCAGGCAATTAACAAATGTTTGTTGAACCGAATTAAGCTGAATTGAATGAGTGAGTAATCTCAAGTAAGGCTTTTAGTTTCAATGAGAAGAAAGATAACATAGTAAAATAGAAATGGAAGCAGACTTAAGATCAAAAGATCTTGATTAGATTCCTGCCTCTTCCACTAACTCAATGATCTAAGGCAACTCATCTATAAAATATGGCTAATAAGCATGGCATTATCTATCTCAGGACTCATGAGGATCATATGAGATGACAGATGTTGAATGCTCCATACCTATAAATCATTATTTAGATTTCTTCTATTTCACTGTTACATCAATGCAGACAAATATTCCATCCAACCTCCTATCAATGCCCATCACAATCTTTCTATGCTTTGTTCTAGGACCAAAATAAATCAGTTTATGACTTCATTAGCAAGTGATGGCTGATGAATTTCTCTGGTCCTCAAATTATAGCATAGTCCTATCCTAGATTCCTATTCAAAACCTTTCCAACTTGTTGGGACTTGGTGAGTCCCATGTTCAGCATTTAAGGACCCAAAGTTATTTCTGTACAATGGTGGGTTTTCACAGTGAGACCTTATTAAAAAAAACAAAAAACATATATATATATATATATATTATTTCTCAGGAAGTACTCCCTTTTGAGAAATCTATAAACTTCTTAGGCTCCAATCGCTAACACTTTTTTTTTTCATGTTATCTGGCATTGTAAAAATCTAGAAAATAAATGACTAATTACCTCCCTTCTCCCTGACAATATAAGTCCTGCTTCTCTAAGATCATACTTAACCCCTCAAGTTTCTTCACCTAGAGCAGGATAGAATGTTTGACAGGATAATCACTTCTACTTCCTTTGTAAGCTTGAGGAAAGTGAGGAGATAAATTAAGAAAATAGTCCTTCCATAGAGGTTTTTGAGTATTCTTTTTTAAGAATTTTCTTTTTCGATATTGATCTTTTTTTTTTCTTTACTTCAGTACAGATCATCTCAGACTTCATGAATGGCAATAATAACTTATTATGGCCTAATAATAATAAAAATAATGCAGCCATTAAGGAGATGAGCCTTTCAATCAAGAATTCTTACTTACTATGTAATGTTTCCTATTCTTGTCACTGCTTTACTATTCTTCATTCAATCATTTTATTCTGTAGAGCTTTTGTTGTTAGGATCAGGTTATAAGTCATGAAATTGTCTTTGATTTTTTGTTTATTTGATCTACCTTAAAGCAGAAAATAAAATTTGGAGAAAGTAGCTGCTTCATCTGACTCCCAGGAATGTTAACATTCATCAATGAGTATTTCATGATCCCTGCCAGAATCCCACAAATCTACTTAAGTTCTTGAGGAAAGCAATTGAGTTTTCAGGCCCAGAAAAAGTTTGTGGGGATCCCATCAAAGGTGGAATAAAACCCAATCAGTTCTTCCATAACAAAGGAGGGAGTAGGCAGTTCTCAGCTGGAAATTGGTTTATTTTGAAATAGGCAAAATATAACAGAAAGAGTAGCAGTTCAAGCCCTACCTCTGATAAACACTAGCTGCATAGGAGGGAAAGAAGGAAAGAGAAAAAGAAGGAAGGAAAGAGGGAAAAGGAAGGAAAAAAGAAAGAAGGAAGGAAGGAAGGAAGGAAGGAAGGAAGGAAGGAAGGAAGGAAGGAAGGAAGGAAGGAAGGAAGGAAGGAAGGAAGGAAGGAAGGAAGGAAGGAAGGAAGGAAGGAAGGAAGGAAGGAAGGAAGGAAGGAAGGAAGGAAGGAAAGAAGGAAGCTCTCATCAAACCGAAAATTTTTTGGTCACTGTTAGGCAGAGTTATGGTAATTTGAAAATTTCCCTCACTTTTTGGAGTTCTCTCAAATAATCCAAATGCAGGCAGACCCCACTAGTATTCTTAGGTTCTGTATCACTAATGGAAGCCACTTTTCTCTTCAGGGAGATAAAGAGAATCACCCCCCTTTATTAGTATGCATGGAGCCTTAGTAAATCTTTCAGAATCAGAATAAATTAGAAAAACATTGTAAGAAGCATTCAGTCATCAAAAATATATTAATCAGTTATTGGGTATCTAGCAAAGTAATAAGCAACAATGTGACTTCATCATAGATATCTTTAATTTGTAAGCATCTTGAGGACAGAAATGGTGACAATTTTCATTGTTGTGTCCCCAGAACCAAATAGAGTTCCATGTACATTTGAAAACTAGGAATGGAGTAAAAACCTGTGATTTCTTTTTTTTTTTTTCAGTCTAAGAATCTCTTCATGGGAGAACTGGCCATTCATTTGTAACTTCTAGGGGGCACTAAGAGATTTAGTGACTTTTTCATAAAGCACTATTGTTTCCTCTTCATTCAAAGAAAACCAGTGATGTTTTGATGATGTCTTGAATTGCATATATATTGGATTTAAGTGAGGGAGAGTTATGCAAAATTATCAAGCTCACTCTGTTTTCCTGAGTTATCAAAGTCCAGTGGAAGGACAAAAGTCAATATGACTGGTGATGGACTGGGATTCAATGAATGATCTTAGTATCTTTGGTGACTGACCAAGCTCTAAGCGCTCCCCCATGCTTGTTTCAACTGACTTCATGGTGGTTGAAGCAAATTGTTTTTATTCATTCATCTCAGAAGAGGCTTCACATAGGGTAGACACTCCCCTCTCTCAACACCAGGTTTGAGACCTGACATTTACCCTCTTGGTTTAGCCCAAGGTGTGGCTGCTGCACACATGCTACAGCTTCTTGGGAACACATGTGAGAGCTGAGTGCCAGGTCAATATCAAAACTGGATAACCAGACCTGAAAAGGGCTCAACATCCATCCCAGAAGTGCTAGTCCTTTCTGAATACTCCCGTACAACTCTATAATAACATAACTAGTAATTATCAGAGATAGAACTCGAACTCTTATCTTCCCAATTCCAAATTTAGTCCCCATCTATTTCACCGTCATGCCTCACAGAGAAAACTTAACAATTGTTGAATAAAACTTAATTCAAAGAAGATAGTATTGATAGTAATTATCAACATCATCTAAATCCATTTTTTAGTAGCTAAATTGGACACAGCACTGTTTGGGACTCTATATAAAGACAGTTTCACAGATATTGTTACTAATCAGGCAAATAGATTTGCTTGAAAAAAGCAGTAAGTTCCATATCTACTTTTTATACTTCCATTTATCCTTATTACAGTTATTATTTGTAGGAACTGTTAATTGTTTCATGAACTTTGATTTTTCTTATGTGACCACCCCATTGCTGATCACTTTTGGCCAAGACAGCAGTTAGTCAAAGTGACCTGGTCACTTTATGATGGATCAGTCTATTCACACATTGCCATATGTCATTGTTGGATTTTTGGTTTTGTTTTTTTAATTATGCATGCCTGCTTATGGTAAACAAATTATCCAATCTCTAAAATTGTGAGGATCAGATAAAATTAGATAAAATATGTAAATCACTTTGCTATTATTATTACATAACTCTGGATATAGAAATTCTCTTTTCCAAGGAACTCAAGTATGATTAGGAAGTGAATCCTGGGGAGTTGGATGAGATAGTCAGATAGAGAAGGCATGCTAAGTGTCAGGCACTGTATTAAGTGGTCGGATACATATCTATATCTATATTTGTAGTATAGATAGATATAGATATATAAGCAAGAGAGTCCCTGCCCTCAAAACTTATTGCTACATATGGAACACAATTGGGTTTTGTGTAGGTTTTGTGATATCCCCATTTTATAGTTGAAAAAACTGAGGTAAAAAAAGATTAAATGATTTGCCCAGGACCATACAGTTTGTCTATGTTGAGACAGAACATCATCTCATGTCCTCCTGTGTCTAGACCCAGCAATATATCTATTATGCCATCTATCTATCTCCCTAAACTTATAAAATCACATTCTGAGTTTTTTCTATGCTATATACCAAGTATTTTAAGATATTAAGGAGTCAAAGATTACTAGGACAATAAAGAACAGTTTATAGGATCATAGGAAAGTCTTTCTAAGATATGGTCACTGTCTTCCAGTTTTCGTGATGCTTGCTAATTCAAAGGAGCATGAATAAAAGTATTGATTTCATAAGAACCACACTAGACCAAACCAGTTTCTCATCCTTCCTGTTCTGTTGTTGATAGTAAAACCAAAGGAATATTTATAGCTAAGAACATGGCAATTTTCTATCATGCATTATCTCCAGTTATTAGAAAGGGGATCTTCCCCCCTCTCATTGAAATCCCCAACTTCCCTTTAACTTCCACAAATTAATCTCAACCTTTCATTAACTTATTTATGTAGTTAGTCTGCACAATTACTACAGGACATGTTTAGTGAAATTATTATGCTTTAAGTTAAATAACACTCTCTTCAGTTGATCTAAAGATTATTTTAACTTCAAGCTTCAACTTCCCTAATTTTAATACGCTGGAATTTGGTAAAATAACCATGACTGATCTTTCTGCTGATGCAAATCCCAGCAACCTTGCACCTTTATAGTTTTTTGTTACTATGATCTAAAATATTCATTTTTAAATAGAAAAAAGTTAGATTTTAGGATAGTTATTTTATTTACTTCAAAAGCATTAAGGTTTCAGAATTGCAATGGATCTGAGAAATTATTGTTTGTATATCTCTCATGTTACTTTTATCAGATGAGGAAATTGAAGAATGAGAAGTTAATTTGTCTAGGATCATATGACTAATATGTACCCAAAACAGGATTTGATCCTATCTAATACTGCATTGCTTCTCACACTGCATTTTTATATCTTTTGTTTGTACAATACCATCATTTCCAGAAGTATTAAATTTATGTATTAAACTTATTTATTATTTTTACTAAACCTTTTGAATTATACTCTTCCAACATATATCAGAGATTTAAAAGGAACTTTGTAGTGATTGTCCATCTCTATTTCTGACTTTAATTTTTATATATAAATGTCAGTCAGCTAACTAGCATTTGTTAAATGCTTACTATGTGCCAAATATTATGCTAACTGCCCCATACAATAGATAAATCATCTGTTATAACTCCATAGTCAAAGCCCTTCCAATTTAGTAGGACTTCTGGGGGTTCCTGTTTTATTATCATGGCCAATATGATCTTTACAAAATGGTGAGACATCAAAGAAAGTCACTAGGTACATATCAACCTATCCACATCTGTCATGATTTTAGGGAGTTAAATTCTCTCTCTTGGTGGAAGAAAGTTCTAATCTTTTCTTCTAGGGAAACCATTTTGTCATTTTAGTTTATCCTTTCTTTTCCAGCTTTTGGCATCTCCCTATGTTGTTTTTGTTCTTTGGTTTTTGTTTGATTGTTTGTTTGTTTGTTTTTTATTTAAGTTTATATACTTGCCCAAGTATTCTGTTTTTGAATAAGGGTAAAAAAAATGTTTAAGTTTTCAATAATCTTTCCAAGAATACGTAATTTTGGCAAGCTTTTCTTTGGCCTGATAGTTGTCCATTGAACTATTCTCTTCAAGTAGAATATAGAAGGCATTAATTTATGTAAAACATTTAGCAAAAGTAGGATTCTAAAAAATTTAATGATAGAATAACTACCATTTCAAATTTTGCAGAAAAAAAAAAATAGTACCAGATAGAACATTTCAGAGTTTAATGCCTTTTGTTGGCAGTGATTTAAGATTAAATAGAATATAGATAATAAATATTGAATATAAATTTTATGTTGATAACCATTTCTTCTGATAATGCAAAAATAACAATCTTCTTTTAATCTTCAGTACTTCCTAGACCACAGTGGAACCAATCTAAAGAGAGGTCTTGAAATCATGGATTCTGGGTTACAAGCTCAATCCTGGACTCTCAGAGCTCACATTTGTTTACTCTTGGCAAAATGGTCTTCCTGCTTTTAGAAAAAGAGGGCTTAATGAGGCTTATGTTCTCTTGTACATCAAATAACTTCTGCCAGACATCTTTCCAATTAAATGGAAGTCAGAAATATAGACAGTCATTGCAAATCACATTAAAATGACCAGCATGAAATGCGGAAGGCATTTGCAAAATAGATCCTAGTAAACCCGAAACATTGGAAAATTCCTTTGAGGTGCTCCTGGAATCCAAATTATGTGTGAACTCCTACTTTTTTCATATAAATCCATCCTTCCTACAGAAACCTGTTGCATTGATAGTAGGGGAATTCACCAAAAATCCTGCAAATGCAGTCACTCTGAACAAAAGTGAATCTTGCAGCATATATACCAACAAAATAAAGTATGTTGTCTATGTCTCTAAACATTTTGGGTTCAAGTAAATTTCTATGGAACAAAGGAGCCAAAAAGGAAAAGAGGGAAACAATTTTTAAACAAGTATTCAGTCTTGACAATATCCCTGTGAAGTTGGCAATGCTTATGTTATTATCCCTCTTTTTGCAGAGAAGAAAAAAACCACTATGCCACACAACTATTAAGTGAAGACTTACATTTGGACACTATCTCCAAGACAGACATTTTTCTCCTTTACTACTCTGACTACTAGACAGAAAACTAAAAGCTGTCTTCCTTTGAGTGATAGAAGACTATTAAAAAGCCCAGAGAAGCCTATTTGTAAATATCCCTTAATGAGTTAGAGAATTTTTTCATATATTATTTCATTGATCCCTACAATAACCCTGTAAGTAGTGGTAGTATTACCTACATTCTACAGAGAAGAACAGAAACTAATCAAAATCAAACAGTAACCACCAGAGGTGACATTCAAGGTCCCTTTCTCTCCCCTGAGAAGAATTCAATGATACACAAGCTCTGGTCATAGCAGTACAAGGTTTCCTGAATAGGAAAAAGCCAAACTTTCATTAAACCCTTGGCCTTCCTCTCAAAGTTCTCTTGCTTCAGTTTACAATAACCCCTTTTTAAGAACTGAGTCTTCTTTCAACTTGTGATCCTTGTGGCAACAGGTTGAATATATGTAATTAATCTTAGAAACGCACACATCCCAAAATATATTTTTCCTGTTCTATTTCATTAACCAAACAGGCCACAAAGCAAGCTCAAATAAATCAGCCCCTAGAGGGCCAGGCCGCAAAGATCCAGAGAATTTGTATCACAAAGAGAAGACATGAGGTTGACAAATTACCCCAGTCAAAAGGAAGCTCCTTCAATCCCCATGTCCTGGATTGACCCTAGAATCTGGAATGTGTTAAGAAAAAGTGTACCACAGACCTTCAACCTAGGTTGTGTACAACAAGAAAAACAAAAAATGTCTGGAGTAAGCAAAGCTGAGCTGGATTTCAAAAATAACTACCCATCTTTAATTTCATAATCCTAAAATCCTATAGGCATACAACATAAAGAAGCTATTGACAAAGGAGTAAATACATGTACTTCAAGCAAAAAAAAAAAAAAAAAAAAAAAAACAATATCCTGGATGAGGAAATGATAAATAATGAGGCATTGTGACTTCTCTGAAATAATAACTTGCACACCTGATATTCATTAAGTGGACAGAAGTCTGTTGGACACCCGTAATACCCTGAGCATCTGCCAGAGGAAATGGAGTTTTAAGGAGAGAGAATATCAAAACCAATGGTGGGAGGACAGAGCAGATGTGCATTTTAGGGCTGGCCAGAATCTCTAGTGTGGTCCCCTGGCATTCTTTATTGGCTACAGAGCTGAGACATAAAGAATACAAAATGAGGATAGTGTAACTTTAAAGAACTTGAAGAGATGTGGTTGGTCCGAAAAGGAAGAAGAAAGGATGGTATTATGTGTAAACCTATCTAATCCTAATCCTGATATTTTCATCCTAGGTGATCTTTCAAGCTGTCACCTCTCTTGTCTTTTGTGAGCCTTGTCTTGTTTGGAAAATGTACAAGTGTCAATATAATAAAGGAATGATTTAAAATCAGTGGCATCAACCAATTTTATTTTTTAAGTAAAAAGCCTGATAATTATCAATATGAAACAAAGTATTATTTTCCCTTTTTTCGGAGGATGGTAGTAGAGGGTATGTTTGCCTTTTTGAAAAGTTGCATAAAATATTTTTATATGGCCTTTATTTGATGGAAACAGGGAATTTAAGAAAGTACAGATTTATCTGATCCTCCATAGGGAGAATACCTAAAAATCATCTTAGTTCGGGACACAGTACAGGGAAGAGCACCAAGGTGGATAGCTATATACATCAAGGAACTACTGAAAAATATAATCAGTAATCAATCAACAGACACTTAGTAAGCATATATTATGTGTCAGACTCTGCATTAGGCTTCAGAAGTTAGTGCAACTCCCTAAGGACCTGAAATTTCCAGGTATTATCTTATGGATGAGAGAGACTACATAACTTACAAGATATTAATTAAGATTCCGTTTTTTCTCAAGGAAATTTAGCTTTCTCTGGCAAGAAGATGAACTCAGTGACAGAGAAATGAAGAAAGATATGGACATTAAAGAAAAGAATTGAAATAAAGACAAATTTTTGTATGTTTGAATGCACTTTATCAGTATAAAGAGCTCCTGGAGAAAAATCAACTTTTACCAATGCAGAACAACAATGGATCTGCAATCTATAATGTCAGATAGTGAGTCACTTGGAATACTGAAGGGTTAAATGAATTGTCAGGATCACATGGACAGTATGTATCAGAGTCAGGACATGAATAATATCTTTATGCCTTTCCTGGCTCTCTATCCACTATACCACACTGACTCTCTCACTCTAATATAATTTTACTATCTAGAAACTAAGTTTGAAATCTGACTACTGAAAACAGCATATGCTATTTCAATTTATGACCACAAGATAGCAGGAGAACTTTTGATCTGAGGTCCAAACACTGAGGTCTTAGACTCAGAAAATAAAAGCAAATCAGGAAACCCATTTGAAGTAGAAACTACTGTGAAGCAGAACAGAAAATAAGCCAGTTATATTTTACTTGATTTAAAATATTTATCACACAAACAACTTGGTCATACTTATTTTAATGGCCTAATATTTAGAATGTTGTGAAAAGTTTAATATATTGATTATTCAACAGAAAGAATATTTATTTATAAATAAATTTATATTTGATCCTCAAATAGAATATGCCTCAGTTTTATTTAATATTATTATGCATCAATAGATACCTCATATATCATTTTCCTCATCTATAAATTGAAAAGATAGAACTAAATAGAACCTAAGATCCTTTAAAAATCTAAATATGTGCTCCTAATATACACGCATGAGGCACATAACCTGCTAAATACAGGGCTTGAAATTAAGTAATACCTACATTCAAATGCTGTCATTGACTCTTACTAGCAATGTGGCCATGGATAAGTCAATTAATGTCTTTTAAGTCTTATGCCATTGTCTAAAATGAATCTATTACATTAAAGACATTAAATCTATTACATTGATTTGATTTAGATAATTTCCCATATTGATGAAATAGGATCTCTGGTATTTTTAGATACACAATACATACATACATATATATATAATAGATGTATGCTTATAAGTAAACATGTATGTACTGTAACAAAGTTCAGGAGTAAAATTCATTGGAGAAAAAAGTAGGGCTGGTAATCGTTGATCTCAGACAAAAAAAATCAAAGATTCAGACAAGAAAGAAATCTGCATTATATGTCAGCCATATTAATATTGTTTTAGATACATACTTACATATGGATAAATGCATTGTGTTTATGAGGTGTATGTGGGTGTATGTGTGTATGTATATATACATATAAATGTAAAAATATATCTGAGTATGGGTATGGATATAAATATGTGTGGATATACCCATGCTTAACTGTAGCTTGCTTTGGGAAAGGAGGGGGAGGAATAATAAAATAAAAACTGTGCAACAGTGAACAAAAGAAGAACCTACAAAGAAGCAAAGAAAAAAAAAAGATGAATATGATTTCTTCTATTATTATATATGCTTCATTGGAATGGAAACTTGTTGTTACATATTTTGAATGCTACCTGCTGTTCTGCTGCACACATGATGTTTTGCTTTGTTTTTATTTTCCTTTTCTGTCTTTCTTTTTCTATTTTTTTCTTATTTTGTATTGTTTTAAATAAATAAATATTTTAAATAACATAAACATTTATATATAACAATCAATAAGCATTTATTAAACTCTTGCTTTATATCAGGCAGTGGACTAAGGACTGTGAATACAAGAAGAGACAAAAGAGAGTTTTTCTGTCAAAGAGCTTATGTGTGTGTGTGTGTGTGTGTGTGTGTGTGTGTGTGTGTGTGTGTGTGTATTCATAAACATAAACCAAATACAAGGCAAATAAGAAATAACAGGAAAATTAATAGGGGATATGAAAAGTTTCCTGGTGAGGTTTTAGTTAGACCTTAAAGGAATTCAGAAAGCAGAGAAGAGACTATTTTAAGCATGGAGGGGAGGGGAAAAGAGGAAGAGGAGTCAGAGAAAAGTTTTAGAGCAGAGAGATAGAGTGTTTTGTTCATATAAAGATAAGAAGGCCATCGTCCCTGGATCAAAGAGTATATGGCAAGAAATAAGATGTAATAAAACTGAAATGGTAGGGAGGTGTTAGTATATGAAGGACGCTGAATACAAAGCAGAGGATTTTGTATTTGACCCAAGAGATAACAGGGAGCCATTGGAGTTTATTGAATAGGAAGTGAAGTAGTTAAACCTGCACTTTTGGAAAATTACTTTAGAAGATGAATATAGGGATTTGAAGTGGGCAGAACCATCAGCAGACTATGCAATAGTGCAAGTATGAGGGGGTTACACCATGGTGGTATCAATATCAAGAGAAAAAGGCATGCATTTGAGAGATGTGACAACTGTAACATTAAAAGATCTTGACAAAAAATTGGACATGAACAGTGAGAGGCAGTGAAGAGTCAAAGGACTCCTAGATTTCAAACTGCATAGATTAAAAAGATGGTATTGTCTTCTACAATGATAGGGAAAGTTAGATAGAGAGAATGTTTGAGAAGAAAGATAATGAGTTTCATTTTGGACATGTTGAATTTAAGATGTGTGCTAAACATCCAGTTTGAAATGTCTAAAAGACAGTTGCAGCTATGAGATTGGAAGTCAATGGAGAGGTTGGAACAGGATGGATAAAAATGAGTTTTCAATTTAAAGAAAAATTAATTTTAATACTATGCAAATTATTTAGAAAAATAGGAAAAGAAGGAGTCCTACAAAATTCCTTTTATATCACAGCTATGATGCTGATATCTAAACCAGATAGGATCAAAACATGGAAAGAAAATTATAGATCAATTTTCCTAATGAATATTAATGCAAAAATCTTAAATAAAATATTAGCAAAGAAATTACAGCAAATTATCACCAGAATAATTCACCATGACCAAGTAGGATTTATACAAGGAATGCAGGGTTTGTACAATATTAGGAAAACTATTAGCATAATTAACTACATCAATAACCAAACAGAAACAATATGATTATCTTAACAGATGCAGAAAAAGAATTTGATGCAATCCAACAACCATTCCTATTAAAAACACTAGAGAGTATAGGAATAAATGGAGTTTTCCTTAAAATGATCAATAGTAGATATATAAAATGATTATCAGGCATCATATGTAATGGGAATAAACTAGAAGCATTCCCAAAAAGTCAGGGTTAAACAAGTTGCTCACTATCACCACTGCTATTCAATATTGTATTAAAAATGTTAGCTTTAGCAATGAGAAGAAAAATCAAAGGGATTCAGAGTAGGTGGTGAAGAAATTATCATTCTTTGCAGATGATATGATGGTATACTTAGAGAATCCTATAGAATCAACTAAAAAACTACTAGAAACAATTCATCACTTTAGCAAACTTGCAAGATACAAAATAAATCAACATCAAGCATCATCATTTCTATATGTTACTAACAAAATCCAGCAGCAAGAGATACAAAGAGAAATTCCATTTAAAATAACTGTAGATTATGTAAAATATTTGGGAGTCTACCTGCCAAGACATAGTTAGGAACTATATGAACACAAATTACAAAACATTTTCCACACAAATAAAGTCAGTTCTAAATAATTAGAAGAATAGCAAGTGCTCATGGATAGGCTGAGCTAATATAATAAAATTGACAGTTCTACCTAAATTAATCTACTTATTTAAGTAGATGTAAGAAAACTGAAATGGTAGGGAGATGTTAATATATGAAGGACTCTGAACACAAAGCAGAGGATTTTGTATTTGACCCAGGAGATTCCTACCACTCCTGGGAACCATTGGAGTTTATTAAGTAGGAAGTAAAGTAGTTAAACCTGCACTTTTGGAAAATCACTTCGCCAAGCAATTACTTTACGAAGTTAGAAAAAAAATTAACAAAGTTCATCTGGAACAACAAAAAGTCAAGAACTTCAAGGGAATTAATGAAAAATACAAATAAAGGTGGTCTAGCTGTACAAGACCTAAAATTATATTATAAAATAATGGTCATCAAAACCATCTGGTACTAACTAAAAAATGGAGTGGTGGATCAGTAGAATAGGTTAAGTTCACAAGACACAATAGTCAGTGAGTAAGGCAATCTAATGTTTGATAAACCCAAAGACCCCAGCTTCTGGGATAAGAACTCAATATTTTATAAAAATTGCTGGGAAAACTGGAAAGTAGTATGGCAGAAACTAGGCATTGGCCAACACCTAACACCAAGATAAGGTCAAAATAGCTTCATGATTTAGATATAAAGAAGGATATAATAAGCAAATTAGAAGAACAAAGCATAGTCTGTCTCTCACATCTGTAGAAAAGGAATGAATTTATGGGCAAAAAAAAAAACTAGAGTACAGCATGAAATGCAAAATGAATAATTTTTAATTTAAGTTAAAAAGGTTTTGTACAAACAAAACCAATGCAGACAAGATTAGAAGGGAAGCAGAAAACTGGGAAAAAAAATCTTTACATCCAAGACTTCCAATAAAGTCCTCATTTCTAAAATACATACAGAATTGACTCAAATTTATAAGAATACAAAATATTCTCCAAATGATAAATGGCTAAAGGCTATGAACCAATAAATTTCAGATGAAAAAGTTAATACCATTTCTAGTTATATGAAAAAAATGCTCTAAATCATTATTAATCAGAGAAATATAAATTAAAACAACTCTGCAGTACCATTACACATCTCTCAGATTAGCTAAGATGGCAAAAAGAGATAGTGACAAATACTGCAGGGAATATGGGAAAACTGGGACACTAATACATTATTGGTGGAGTTGTGAACTAATCCAATCATTCTGAAGAGCAATTTAGAACTATTCTCAAAGGCCTATCAAATTGTACATACCCTTTGATCCAGCAGTGTCTCTACTACGCCTGTATCCCAAAGAGATCATAAAAACAGAGGAAAAGACCTACATTTGCAAAAATATATAGCAAGCAGCCCTTTTTGTAGTGGCAAGGAATTGGAAACTGAATGGATGCCCATCAGTTGGAGAATGGCTGAATAGGTTATGGCATATGAATATTATGTAATATTATTGTTTTATAAGAAATTATTAGTAGGATGATTTCAGAAAGACCTGAACAGACTTGCATGAACTGATGCTGAGTGAAGTAAGTAGAACCAAGAGAACATTGTAGAAAGCAACAAGATTATGTAATTGCCAATTCTGACAGACATGTCTTTTTTTAACACTGAAGTGATTCAGGCCAATTTTGTCAGACTTGTGATGGAGAGAGAGCCATCTGAATCTAGAAGGAGAACTATGGGGACTGAATGTGGATCACAACATAGTATTTTCACCTTTTTTGTTATTGTTTGCTTACTTTTTGTTTTCTTTTCTTTTCTTTTTCCTTTTTGATCTGATTTTTCTTGTTCATCATGATAAATATGGAAATATGTATAGAAGAATTGTGCATGATTAATGTATATTGGATTACTTCCTGTCTAGGGAAGAGAGTAGGGGGGAAAGAGGGGAAAAAATGGAACACAAGGTTTTGCAGGGGTGAATATTGAAAATTATATTTGCAAATATTTTGAAAATGAAAAGCTATTATTTTTTTAAAAAGATGAAAGTTGTTGATATTGAGATAATAGTGATATCTATGGAAGTTAATGATATCAACAAGTGAAGTATTATAGAACAAAAAATGAAAAAGAGATGCCTATGGAATGCCTCTGATGAGAAGAGATAAATAAAAGTATAGTCAAAAGAGACTGAAAAAACCAGTCAAGTAGCTAGGAGGAGAACCAGGAGAGATTGGTGTCCTGAAAACTTGGAGAGATACAAGAGGAATGTATCAAGGGAATGTATCAAGAGGAAGGGGGATCAACAGTATCAATGGCTGAAGAGAGGTCAAGGAAAATGAAGATGGAAAAAATATCACTGGATTTGGCAATTAAGAGATCATCACTAACTTTGGAGAGTATAATTTTGGTGGGAATGATGAGGTTGAAAACTCTATCAGCCTGAAAGAAATTAAAAATGGAGTGAGAAGAGACAAAGTAAAGCTTTCTATTGTAGATGGCCTTTTCAAGGAATTTATCTACAAAGAGCAGAAGGAATGTTGCTGATAGTGAAGGAATGGAAGGACCAAGGAATAGTTTTTATTTTCAGATTAGGGGAGACATGACCATGTTTGTAGGCAGTAGGAAATAAGTGAGTTGACTGAGAGATTGAAAATCAGTGATAAAATGAGGATCACAGAGGATTCAATCTGTTAGAAAAGACAGGAGACAAAAATAGTGGCAGAAGGCCCGTGAACAATAGGTGAGAAAGAGGGAAGAAGAGAAAGCACACAGAACATGGACTTCTTTTTTTCTATAAATTATGAGGCAAAGTAGTCAGATACAAGATGGCAGGGTACAGGCCAGGACCCAGCTGACTCCTCTCAATATCCTCTCTCCAACAACTTTAAAAAAAAAAATTCAAATCACATTTTGGACTAACAGAGCCAAAAAATGACAGAGGGAGATATTATCCAGGATAAGACATCTCAGGAGATCCACTAGAGAGGTCTATAACAGCAGAGAAGGCAGAAGCCTGGAGTGCTACAAGAGCACCAGAGGTCAGCCTTGCAAGCTGACATCCCAGCAACAACAGCAGCAGCTTCAAGAATTCAGCCTAGTGACTGAAAGGGGATCACAAAAGTGGTTAGAGAATACAAGGGAACCCTTTCTGGAAAATACAAACCATCACTGTATCCCAAAGAGATCAATAAAAATAAAAAAAGAAAGAAAAAGAGCAATATGTATAAAAATATTTAGAGCAGCTCTTTTTGGGATGACAAAGAATTTGAAATTGAGGGGATGTCTATTACCTGCAGAATGGCTGAATTGGTCATGACATATAATTGTAATGGAGTAGTATTATGCTATAGGAAATTATGAAGAGAGTAGTTTTCAGCAAAACTGATACACAATGAAGTAGTTTTCAGCAAAACTGTGTGAACTGATGCAAAATGAAATGAGAAGAATGAGGAGATTAATGTACTCAGTAACAATAATGTTGTAATGACAATTAACTGTGAAAGACTTGGCTACTTTGGTCAATACAATGACCCAAGACAATTAGAAAGGATTGATGATGAAAAAAATTATGATGAAAAAAGGGAAGACTAATGAACTCAGTGCACATTAAAGCATAATTTTCTCAGTAATATTTTTTCAATTATATGTAAAGATAGTTTTGAAAGTCAGATTGTGTGTTCCAAATTTGTCTCCTTTCCTCCCTTACCATGCCCTTCCCTAACACAGCAAGCAATCTTAAATAGATTAAATATGTAAAATCACATTAAACACATTTCTATATTTATCATGTTGTGAAAGAAAAATCAAAATAAAAGGAGAATAAACTCACAAGAAAGAAAAGGCAAACAAAAAAAAAGTGAAAATATGTTTCTCATTTTGTGGTATCAAAGAATTGGAAAATGAGTAGATGCCTATCAATTGGGAATGACTGAACTATTGTGGTATATGAAGGTAATAGAATATTACTGTTATATAAAAATGATTTTAGAAAGGCCTAGAAAGATTTACAATGCTGTGCAAAAGATGCAGATCCAGGAATACATTCTACACAATGACAACAAGAATGTGTGATGAACAACTATGAAAGACCTGGTTCTTCTCAGTAGTTCAGTGATTCAAAGCAATTTTAATAGACTTTGGGCAGAAAATGCCATCTACATTCAGAAAAAAAAAAAAAACTAAGGAGACTGAATGTAAATCAATACATGTTGTTTTCACATCTTCTTCTTTTTTTAATCTCTCTGATGTTTTTCCCTTTTTCTCTGATTTTCTCTCCCAACTTTGTAAGGGCCCTTTAAATGGGCGGACACAGTGCATCGGGAGATTGAGGCCCAGAAGTATTAGGACTGCCCTTGGGCGGGATCCTGGCCATATTGAGATAGTTTCGTAATGGGTGACTCTCTCGCTGATTGGCTGTGTGTGTGACCTCACAGGCCCTATGTAAGCCCACTGCAGGCAGCAACTGCCCTCTTTAACCTCGTGCTGTTCACCCTGGCTCCTAGCCTGGGTGGCCAAGCCAAGATGGGTAGCCGAAAGAGGTAAGGATTTTGGTAGTGAACACATGGGTCTTCTGACCAGGTGTTCACCAGGGAACCAACAAGTCAGGGCATCAGCTAGGGCATTATGTGAGTAGGTATAATAAAGGCTTTTAAGATTACACGTGGTTGTTCTTGAGTGCGCTACCGGTTATTAAGCTATAGATTCAAGAGATTGTGGCCAGAGACCTTAGAAGGCCTCAGAGGAGGCGAGCCAGGTAGAGTTCACACTGCAAAGGACAGTGGTCAAAGGTACTCTGGTGGGTCTAGGACAGACTAGTAATTGTAACTGCCAGGAGAGCACGTTACACAACTTGATTCACAAAACAATGTGTATTTTTAAAAAATTACTAGAAAAGGAAAAACATAAAAGAAAATAGAATGCTCCAATGCATATTCACTCTCCATAGTTCTCCCTCTGAATATGGATGACATTTTTTTTCCCAAGTTTTTTAGAATTGTCTCGAATTACTACATTGCTGAGAAGAACTAAGTCTATCATAGTTGACTGTCATATAATTTTGTTTTATTATATACAATGTTCTCCTGGTTTTATTCAGTTCACTTTATCAGTTCATGTAAGTCTTTTCAAGTTTTCTTAAATCAGCCTACTCATAATTTCATATAGAACAATAACATACCATTACATTCAAGTACCATAACTTATGCAGCCATTCCCCAATTGATGAGCATTTACTCAATGTCCAATTCCAGTTCCAATAACAATCATATTTTACATGATTTCATATGTATAATTGATTATCAAGCTGTTTGCTTTTTCACTGTGTCACAGAGGGGTGAGAGGAAAAGAGAAAACTGGAATTCAAAATTTAAAAAGGAAAAGACTGTTTAAAATAAATAAATAAATAAATAATCCTTCATTTAAAATAAGGGATAAGTTTCTCAGCCAAGAAGATGCAGAGAAGGAAAGCCATGAAAAGTATGAGAAATGAAAAGATGTATAAAAGTTACTATAGAAAGTTGGATAGCAAGTTGATTTGTCAGTTATAGTCAAGATTACCTAGCATCATTAAGGACCCAGTTGAAGTTGTGCAGCATAAATTTGCCATGTATCCAATCAGAAAAGTTGCATGATTTTCTCAACCTTTATTCAACAGTACACATGTAAGAACTACAAATGGTGAGAGTAATATATGACTGAGGCTTGGTAGGATAAAAGAGGCAAAGTGATAAGGTGTCTAAGGAATCAAGAGAGGAAGCCATGATAAAGTTAATTTGATTAAATATGGGGTCAAAGTAGATAAAAAGAAGCCAAAGTGGTTTGTACATAGAAGAGAACCTGGTAAAGAAGGGAGTAGCCAAGAGATAAGAGGTCACAATGTGAATAAGGAGTAGTGTTTTGTAAAGGAAGAGAAAGAGAGAGAGAGAGAGGAGAAAGGAAGGGAGGGACAGAGAGGGAGAGAAAGGGAAAGAGGAGAGCAACTTAATAGGCTATGCTCAGATAAGGGATTTCATGGAGATGGTACTTTTGTGGATAATGGCAAGATAAATGGGGTGAAGGAATAGGTCATAGGAAGTAAATAAGTTAAGGAATTGAGTGATTAGGGTTTTTGAAGAGTCACTATTTGTTGAAGTGCCTTAGTAAGAGATGGGATTTTAGGAGGAGAAAAAACTAAATTAGTACAGAACTCATTGAGGAAAGTAGGGGACTTGGAGCTCTACAAATAAGAACTATTAATTGGGGGATATGATTTGCATGAACCTTAGAAAAGGAAAGGTTACTATGTATTGGACGTATAAGGACAACCTGCAAGTAGCAATAGAGATCAAGAAGTATTCCAAGTCCCTTAAGCAAATTATATCCATACTGAAAAGAATATCTAGAAAGATTATGTCATAAGCCTTTCCTCCTTGATACTCTCTTCTCTCTAGGTTTTCAGAAACCACTTTTTCCTTGGTCTTCTTCCTACCCTGACTGTTCCTTCTCTCTCGCCTTTGCTGGATCCTCATCTACATTATTTCCCCTAACCATAAATGTACCACAAGTTTCTTTCCTAGTTTCTCTTCTCTTCTTGTTCTATATTACTTTAGTTAGTGATCTCAATCAACTCCCATGGACTTAATTACTCTCTCTATGCTGATGATTCTCAGATCTTCCTATTCTGCCCCAATCTCTCTGCTGACCTTCAATTTTGCATCTCCAACTGCCTTTTGGACATCTCAAACTGGATTCCAATAACATCTTAAACTTAATAAATCCAAAACAGAATTCATCTTTTTCCCTAAATCCTTCTCCTTTGTTGTTGTTCAATTCTTTCAGACTCTTTAAACCATTTGGGATTTTCTTGGCAAAAATATTGGAGTGGTTTGCAATTTCCTTTTCTAGCTTATTTGACAGATGAGGAAGCTGAGAAAAATTACATAAGTATTTTGCCCAGATTCACATATCTAGTAAGTGTCTAGGGCTAGATTTGAATTCAGGAAGATGTCTTCCTGATACCAGGCCCAACACTTAATCTACTATGTCACCTAATTCCCTCTCCTATCTTCCTTATTATTGCAAAAGGCCACCCATCTTCAGAGAACCTCAGGCTTGCAACCTACAAGTCATCCTGCTTCGTCACTATAACTCACCCCCCATATCCAATCTATTGCTAGCATTGTTAGATTTTACCTTTGTGTTATCTGTTGAATATGAGGTCTAGATCATTCTAGATCAAGGTTTCAGTGCCTCACACTTGGATTCTTGCACTAGCCTACTGGTGGATCTGCCTGCCTCAAGTCTCTCCTCCATTCATTATTCAGAAATAATTTTGAAAAAGAAGAATAAACTGCCCAAGAAAAAGCATTTGATAAAATCCAACATCCATTCCTACTGAAAATGCTTGAGAGTATAGGAATAAATGGACTATTCCTTAGAATAGTCAGGAGCATATATTTAAGACCGTCAGTAAGCATAATATGTAATGGAGATAAACTAAAACCTTTCCCAGTAAGATTAGGAGTGAAACAAAGTTGTCCACTATTACCATTACTATTCAATATTGTATTAGAAATGCTAGTCTTGGCAATAAGAGTCGAGAAAGAGATTAAAGGAATAAGAGTAGGTAATGAGGAAATCAAACTATCACTCTTTGCAGATGATATGATGGTATACTTAGAAAACCCCAGAGATTCTAATAAAAAGTTATTAGAAATAATTCACAACTTTAACAAAGTTGCTGGGTACAAAATAAATCCACGTAAATACTCAGCATTTTTATACATCACCAATAAAATGCAACAGCAAGAGATACGAAGAGAAATTCCATTCCAAACAAATGTTGAGAGCATAAAATATTTGGGAATCCATCTACCAAAGAAAAGTCAGGAATTATATGAGCAAAATTATAAAACACTTGCCAGAAAAAATAAAGTCAGATTTAAATAATTGGAAAGACATCCAGTGCTCCTGGATAGGCTGAGCGAATATAATAAAGATGACAATACTCCCCAAACTAATCTATTTATTTAGTGCTATACCAATCAGACTCCCAAGAAACTATTTTAGTGACCTAGAAAAAATAACAACAAAATTCATATGGAAGAATAAAAGGTCGAGAATTGCAAGGGAACTAATGGAAAAAAAGTCAGATGAAGGTGGTCTAGGTGTACCTGATATAAAGCTATATTATATAGCAGCAGTCACCAAAACCATTTGGTATTGGCTAAGAAATAGACCAGTCAATCAGTGGAACAGATTAGGTGCAAAGGACAAAAAAGGGTACAACTATAGCAATCTAGTGTTTGATAAACCCAAAGTTACCAAAATTTGGGATAAAAATTTTTGAAAAAAAAACTGTTGGGAAAACTGGAAATTAGTATGGCAGAAATTAGATATGGATCCACACTTAACACCATATACCAAGATAAGATCAAAATGGGTCCATGATTTAGGCATAAAGAATGAGACCATAAATAGATTAGAGGAACAGAGGATAGTCTACCTCTCAGACCTGTGGAGGAGGAAGGAATCTATGACCAGAGGAGAACTAGAGATCATTATTGATCACAAAATAGAAGATTTTGATTACATCAAACTAAAAAGTTTCTGTACAAACAATACTAATGCAAACAAGATTAGAAGAGAAGTAACAAATTGGGAAAATATTTTTACAGTTAAAGGTTTTGATAAAGGTCTCATTTCCAAAATACATAGACAACTGACCCTAATTTATAAGAAATCAAACCATTCTCCATTTGATAAATGGTCAAAGGATAGGAACAGACAATTCTCAGATGACAAAATTGAAAGTATATCCACTCATATGAAAGTGTTCCAAATCACTACTGATCAGAGAAATGCAAATTAAAACAACTCTGAGATACCACTACATACCTGTCAGATTGGCTAAGATGGCAGGAACAAATAATGATGAATGTTGGAGGGGATGTGGGAAAACTGGGACACTGATACATTGTTGGTGGAGTTGTGAAAGAATCTGGCCATTCTGGAGAGCAATTTGGAACTATGCCCAAAAAGTTATCAAACTGTGCATACCCTTTGATCCAGCAGTGCTATTACTGAGCTTATATCCCAAACAAATACTAAAGAGGGGAAAGGGACCTGTATGTGCCAAAATGCTTGTGGCAGCCCTTTTCGTAGTGGTTAGAAACTGGAAGATGAATGGATGTCCATCAATTGGAGAATGGTTGGGTAAACTATGGTTTATGAAGGTTATGGAATATTATTGCTCTGTAAGAAATGACCAGCAGGATGAATTCAGAAAAGTTTGGAGAGACTTACTTGAACTAATGCTGAGTGAAATGAGCAGAACCAGAAGATCACTATACACTTCAACAACAATACTGTATGAGGATGTATTCTGATGGAAGTGGTTATCTTCAACATAAAGAAGATCTAACTCACTTCCAGTTGATCAATGATGGACAGAAACAACTACACCCAGAGAAGGAACACTGGGAATTGAATGTAAACTGTTAGCATTACTGTATCTACCCAGGTTACTTATACCTTCAGAATCCAATACTTAACATGCAACAAGAAAATTGGATTTACACACATATATTGTATCTAGGTTATGCTGTAACACATGTAAAATGTATGGGATTGCCTGTCATCTAGGAGAGGGAGTAGAGGGAGGGAGGGGAAAATTTGGAAAAATGAATACAAGGGATAATGTTATTTAAAAAAAAATTACTCATGCATATATACTGTCAAAAAATTTTATAATTATAAAAATTAATAAAAATAAATAAATGAATGAATGAATCAGGCGGGGAAAAAATAGAGAAAAAATTATCAACCAATTTTCCTAATGAATATTGATGCAAAAATCTTAAATAAAATATTAACAAAGAGATTTAAAAAAAAGAATAAACTACCCAAGCTGCTTTTATGCATCCTGCATTTACCTTACCATAGCATCAATCCACACATCTTTATGGGTTGTGTTAATGATTTCATTAATAATTATGAAATATTCTGGGTATATTTGATTAATAAAAAATACTAGTGTCACTAGCACTGGATGATTATTCACAGCCCTGAAGTTGACAGAGATAACAATAAACATAGCATCTAAAGATTCCCAGCTTGTCTCAAGAGAAATGCCTTAAAGCTTTCTTCATATCTCTCGCACAGAGCAAAAGCCTGAGAAAACAGATGGGTCTCCCTCAGTGACCTACAGATCAACCACCTCCCTGCCTGGCAGCTGGATGAGAGGAAGAAGTTCTAAGACTCAGGGCTCTGCATCAGAAACATGCTGCTTCCTACCTCCAAAGTTCAAAGTGAGACACCATCCCCAACATGCCCTTCTTTGATCAACTGTTGAGAAGACTGTTTGGGAATGCAACCAGGATAGCTGTCCCAGTGGATTAAGACGGAGCCAAAGCAGTAGGATGTAAGGTGGTGGGGGTGGACAAAAAGTTTAAGAAATATATTTATTTGCACTAGAGAAATGAATGGGTGGTTGACAGAATCCCCCCCCAAAAAAACTTTTATAAGAAGGTGGAGGTTGGAATTTTAATTTTAAATTCATTTCAATGAACTAAAAACTAGATAAGTTGATCTGGTTGCTACTGATGAGAAATAGTGCAATAAAACTTTAGCCCATCAGTGATCATACATAAATCATGTCCCAGTGAGGGGTCAGGAGCACAAATGCTTTTAGCTCTTAGACACCCATCTACCCATTGTAATGCACATACCTGGGGCATACAAAAGAACTCAACCAAGAGCACTCACTGTGACTGACCATGGTGAATACAAATGAGATTGTCTGATCTATTTTTCCTAGATTATATTGTCAAGTCTGTTTCAGGGCTATGCATTTCAGAGAAATGCACATTTCGCCAGCATACAAAGCCCCTAAGTCTACAAACAAGGGACTCTTAAATGAATGTATGGCAAAATAATGCTCCAGTTCAGTTCCCCAAGCAAGTCAGATACTTAAACCTAGAGTATTGCTCCCACATCAGTCTGTCAGGAAAAGAAGGAAAAGAAGCAACAGAAATAGAAGCCATCCTTATGAGTTCAAATCTAGTTTCGGATTCTTATTAGCTATGTTACTTCACCTCTTAGTTTGTATTATTCAAAGTGGGGTTGGATAATAAAAGAATCTACCTCACAAGGTTGTTGTAAGGATCCAATTAGATATCTACAAAGCTCTTAGCACAATGCCCATAATATGTGTTTAATACATGTTTGTTCTTTTCCCTTTCCCTTCCCCCTTCCTATTCTCCTTTGCATCTCCACAGGCATCCTCAATTATAAAAATATCAAATACTTAAGAAATTGAAAAATAGAGAAGGGTTAGTTCATGATTCCTATCCTATGGACCATAAACCTCTATGGTTTTTTACAATTATTGAATCTTCAGATACATATATGAATCCCTAAATAAGCAAACATAATTTTTATAGAATAGACAAGTGTCTAAATACATATATACAAATTCATTAAAAATGTGACAAAATTCTTACTAGTTTTTTGTCATCATATATTTTCTCAATGGATATTAATATAACTATTATTATGTGGGTATCTAAGAAAATTGTATTTTGCTTTATTTTTAATTTATGAAATAAAACAAGCATTTTCATAATATAGTACAATAACAATATGACCGTATATGAAACTGCTAATCTAGTATGCACACTTGCTATTCCTCTAAGAAAATTTTTGAAACTAAAAAAGGATGCCCATATCCTGAAAGGTGGGAAACCACTATAGTTTATTAGAAAGAACACAGGAATAACTTCTGGCAAAGATGATGTTATGAAAGGGTCAACCCAAACCCAACTCCCCCTAAAACCATCTAAAGAACAGCAAAAAATTGGTCCTAAATAAAACAAGCACAGCAAACACAAAGAAAGAAAAGAAACTCTGTAATGTAATCACACACAGGAGGATAAAACAACAAGGGAGCATGCTTTCTGTTCTGAATTACACATTTCTGAGCCAATGCCATGAAGATCCTATAACCTAACTCAAAATGAATCAGGACCCAGAGACCACAATCCCTCACTTGATACTAGATTCCATAAAGGATTATAATAAGAAGGAAAGCACAGAGGCTACTATCAACCAGACTTACCAGTTGCCCTATTACAATCCAAAGACAAACAGGCTAACATGACTGGTAGCAGTCTGCTTTTCCCACTCTCAGCCCTGAGGTGAAAGCTTTATCAACAGGATCTAGCTATTTCAGAGCTCAAAAAAATTCAGAAGAAATAGCAAAGAGTTGGAGAGGGGGAAACAGGAATTTTACTACTGGGGGGCAATATTAGAAAAATCATAATACTATGAGTTTATTCAAGGATAAAACTCCAAAAAAGAGAAACTTAATAATAAATAGAATGCCAGAAAAGGTACTAAATTGATTTTGTTGACTAAAAGAATAGATTAACAACTTGATAAAAAGAAATTAAAGAAAAGAAAGGAGAGAATGAGTCACATTGGAGGTCTTAAGAATAATAAGTTATTTAAAACAGGAGAAAACCTTTCCAGAGTAAATTTCCTGGAAAGGAAATTGAAGCAACAAATTCAATGATGCAAGACACATAACAGAAAAGTCAAAAGACAGGAAAATGTAGGAAGCAATTAATTTTTTTTTCATCAAAAACAACTGACCTAGAAATTAGGAAGAGAAAATTTAAGAATCAACCAGGCTTCCACTTAACATGATAAAACAAAAAACTTAGACACCAAATATTAAGGACTCATCAAAGAAAACTGTCAGAATTTTTGCAACCAGAGAACAAATTTTTAATAAGTCAAAGCTATCGGCAAGAAACTCCAAATACACAGAAATATGAGAATGGAATTTCAGAGTTTTCAGATGTAGAAATATAGTGAAATCATTCAGAAAGAAAGACATCACATATCAAGGACCCCATGTCAGATTTACACAAGAGTATTCAGCAAAAATAAAAGCAGAATTTTACAGAAAAGTGAAACATAAAATCCCACAACCCAAAAAGATATAGCCTTTTACATAGTTAATACTTCAATAGAGAAATGAACATTTAAAAGAGTTAATGATTTCCAATTATTCCTATTGAGATAACTTAGGAGACAAGAGAAACCTAGAAAGAAAAACTAATTTGAGAAATTTGAAATTGTAAATATTTCTTCCAATTTTGGGGACATTTAGAGAATTTATTTATTTATTCCATTTACATTGAGATATAAATTTAGAGAATTTATATATTTATGTAAATATATAAAAACAGTATGTAGAGCACCAGGTCTAGAGCAAAGAATATCTGAGTTCATATTCTGCCTCAGACATTTAATAGCCCTGGACAAGTCACTTCATCCCATTTGCCTTAGTTTTCACATCTGTAAAATGAGCTGGATAAGGAAATGGAATACCATTCCAGTATTTTTGCCAAGTAAACCTTAAATGGAGGGTCAGAAAAGTCAGTCATGACTGAAATGACTGAACAAATAACAAAATAAAAACAAGACCCAATTGATAAGAAAAGATAGTCTGCAAGCAATCGATGAGAAAATTTACAACTCTAAGGTTTTGTATATATATTTTGAATTAACCTGCCAAAATATAAAGAATAGCAACTTAAGTATTGCAAAGGTTATATGAATCCCTGAAAGCAGGGACGACCTTTTGTCTTTCTTTGTATCTCTTGTAACTTAGCACAGAGCCTAGAGAATTGTAAGTACTTGTACTTAATAAATTGTTGATTGACTAGTTTATTGACTAAAATAATTGTTGATGGACAGGCCAACTAGCACACAGATCATGAAACTATAAACTACTGTAATCATTCTGGAAAACAAAAGCCACTATTTATTCATACCTTTTGATCCTCAAAAGTTTATGTCAAATAATAAATACAATAATAATAGCTAACATTCACTGAGAGCTTACTCTGTGCTAAACACATTAAAAATATTATTTCATTTCATCCTTACTCTGAGAGGAAGATGATATTATTATCCCCATTTTGCAGATGAGGAAATCAAAGCAAAGTGACTTGCCAAGGATCCCATAGTTAGTAAGTCTCTGAGATTGGATTTGAATTCAAGCCTTCTTGATTTCAGGGTTGGAGTTCTATTCACTGCACAATTTAAAAATACAAAAATGCCTATAGTAGCACTTACGTGATAACATAGAATTGGATGCAAAATCCCTGCCCATTGATTAAGGAATGTTTGAATAAATTGTGGTATATGAACATAATGGAATATTACAGTGCTTCAAAAATAATAATAACAAGAATTGAAGAAAAAGCAAGATTTATTAAACTCATGCATATTGAAGCAGAATAAAGAGAACATTTAACATGCCTTTATTGTCTCACACAGCTGCTGATCTTAGCCTCTCCTGCATTCTTATACTTGTCCATGTGTTCTTCCATAAAGCTTACATAATTTGGAAGTTGTGATCTAATTCTCTTCTGCAACTATCAGAATAAAAAGAGGACATATGGAAAAATAAAGCCCTATGTTTTCTGGGATGGTGTGACCAAAGAATTTACCATATAGTTAGTATCCAGCCTTAGGACAGCTGGATGGTACCATAGTGCACAGAGTTAGATCTAGAGTCAAGAAGACCAGAGATCAAATGTAGACTTAAACAATTACTTGCTGTGTGACCCTGGGTGAGCCACTTAATTGATGCTTGCCTTAATCCACCAGAGAAGGAAATGGCAAACTACTTCAGTATCCTTGCCAAGAAAATTCCCTGGAAACCAGGGTCCACAGGGCCACAGATAGTCAGACACAACTGAATGATTGAACAACAATAAGAAGTTTCTAACCTAATATGGTGGAGCATCTTAGACCAAATCTGAGCTGGTTCTTGGATGATGGATACAGTCTGTCACAAAGCTTTTTTTCAAAGTAGGAAATCTGCTAGGATAGCAATAGGGAATACAGGATCACCCAACTATTATGATGGGTGATCAAAACAGTATTTTTGGGAGAATGACACAAACACAGATAATTATAATACCAAAAAAAATTTGAATTAATCTATGAAAAGTACCTTTATCAAAGCAGAGCAATACTTGCTCTATATCTATTAGACTTCATTACCTGATATAAAGAGTGACTTCACCATGGTTTTATGACCAATATGAGTCAGAAGCAAGACTGGAATCCTGGTCTTCTCAGCTGAAGCATCTACCAAATGGGCCTGCCTTTCCCCTTCTTTTTCACTGAAGCAGATATCATGATGCACCCTAAGATGTCTTGGACATTTTTATTAGCAGTGTCTGAATGCTTAAGAACTCCAAGTCTTTCCACCTGTCTTGTAATTTAATTCTCCTACATGTATTGTCTTTTCTAATTATATTTTGAGTCCCCTCAGAACAGGAGTTGTCTTCTTTATTTGTACCCCCAGATTTTAAAACTGGATTTTGTTCATATTAAACACTTAATAAATATTTTTTTTTCATTTATTCATTCATTGATGACTTGCAGGTTGGCTATTGCTCTATCATACCATACACCCTCTTACTATGTTACAAGCTGGAAACTAAAGTGTTACGTCTAGTGGTAGAGATACTGTGGAATACCAGACAAAAGAGATCTGTGATAGACAATAGAGAACCATTGAAGGTATTTGAGCAAAGGAGTAACCTAAGAAATTTATGAGTACAAAATATAACTCTTAAGGTAGAATGAAGGATAAATTTGATGGGGGAAAAAATAGAGAAAAGTCCTAGGAGTTTTAGGAGACGATAATACAATACAATAGTGCATAAAGTAATAATGAGGGACTTTATTACAATTATGGTAGCCAAAGTATTGAAAAAATAAATAGAAAAGCTGTTCATAGAATAAATGATTTTGAGGTAAATAGGGCATGAAAACTCAGTAAATCTCACCTTGTTCATTGATAGACAAGAAAACTGAGGAACTGAGAGGTCATAGTAAGCTAAAGCTAAGTCCAAGGTCATATAACCAGGAAATTTCTGAGATAGGATTGAATTCAGGTATTCTTGCCTCCAAGTCCAAGATTTACCTTATTTAGGAGGAAGAATAACTCAGGTTTCTGGAGGGAAAGAATATTTGTGTTCTAAGGGGAGGTACTTTCAGGATCTCAATTAAAGATGGAAAGGGACCTGGTTAAAAAAATTGGGGGGAGTTGAAGGGTCTCAGAATAGAATTGGATTTCAAAGAGTACCACGCAAGGGAATAGGATATGAGGAATCTGTACATTGAACTAGAGCAGGAGTGTTAATATACCATTTATACTTCAGTAATGAGACAAGGTCCATGGGATTAAACACAAGACACAACAAGGACAAGGTAAGCAAATTATGTCTTCCCAGCCATTGCATGAAGTGATAATATTGTCTACTTTTTTTTAATCCTACATAGAATATAGGGAAATAAAAGAGGTGATGAGTTGGATACTGAAGGTATTTTAAAACCTTTATTCAAACTTTTTTTTCCTATTCATTACTGTGCACACAGAATTTTCCTAAGTAAAGTTTGTATGTTTTATCAAGTACTGAGAATATAATAAACAATAGAAAAATGTGTGGTTTAATCAAGTTTTTTGAGCTTGTTAATGGCATTATAATAGCTTCAGTTTTCTTATTTGTCCATTATTCTTTGCCTAATCTGCAAACCATTTCAAGGACTATAAACCATGTGGATGGTCTGTGGTGCATATCCATACCTAGATAGATATGATTACTGCCCTTGAAGAACAAGTAAGTATTGGGGCCTAGAAACTCATAAGATTCCAGGAGAGCTAGCTTTACTAATTTCCAGTCTAGTGCATTTTCTATTACACCATGCAAATTTCAAGCAGGTTTGAGAGTTAATTATAGTGCTGGACTTATGTGTAGGCAGAGTAAGTCATTCACTATATATTATGCTGTCAAGGTCACCTGTGAGACCGTACTAAAAATTTAATATATCTAGATATATAGACTGAGGATTGTGTGTATGTGTGTTATTGTTTATGCATATGTACATATACATGTAAATATCCACATTGAGATATAAATATATCTATATGCATACATAAATATATTCATGTATGCACTTATTTTAATGTACATATATATATATATGTATATATATATATACATACACACATATAAAGCAATTAGATGATATATGGTATAGCAAAAAAGACTTGCATTCAAATTCTGCCTCCAGACACTTAGTAGATATATTATAGGCAAATCATTTAATCTCTTTGACCCTGAATTTCCTCATTTACTTAACAGAAATAAGGAGGATGAATTCAATGACTTGTGAGGTCCCTTAATAGTTCTCAATCTGTGATCCTATAATAGATGTACTCATTCACTCAATGAATAACAGATAAACTCTCCCAATTGTTGTTTTTGTTTATTTAACTAAGAAAGATGGTACCACCTTAAAATGTTATTCTGCAATTTTAAGCTATTCTCAGACACCTATAACAGTGTGTGAAAGAAGAATCAGAAAAAACACTTGATAGGGAGATAGGTACTTGGGTATAGAAAGAAAGGTTTTAGAAAAAAACACAGGGGAAAGGGATGGAGAGCTAGGAAAATCAATTTTATCCACCTCACAATTTTGTCTAGGGCCATTCCAGGTTAATGGTATATCCATAAACTTTGGTCCTCTTACAAAGTTCTTCTTTGTACTCAAAGAGAACCAAAATGGCTAACGAGATCAATATAAGCTTGGAAGACTCTAACAAAGGTCAGGCACAAATAATCTATAAGAACATTTGAAGTGGAAATGTCTCTAAATATAAGCATCTCACATTTCTTTTGACCTACTACAATTCTGCTTTGCTCATAGAGCACAGCACCTTTTCTGATGCAGGGTGTCTCCTACTTCACAGTCAATTCCAAAGTTATTCTGAATATCCTTGTATTACTCTCAATATGAGTACTTACCTGGGTCTATAAAGTAGTATTTTAGGCAAATTTGTTTTGCATTTGAACAATGTGGTCAGAATTATATTCTCTACAATAGACTTTGAATGGGCTTTAGTGCTGGTGCTTTATCTTTCTAGGTATCAATGTGAAATCAATGGTAAAGCTTTCCAAGCTTGCATTAGTCTGATCAGCCAGTCTGACAAATTGTATCTTTACTCCAATATAGTGATCTTGATCATCTTTGAGAGCAAAGAACACCAACCAATCAACCAATCTTGTCAGTTTATCTTCAGAATCTTCCTAAAATAATTCAAATCAAAGTGATTTCGTTCCCAAGGCTTGTTGCTGGTATACTGTCCAGTTTTCACAAGCATATGACAATGAGGTCAGCACAGTGGTTTTTGTAGACCTTCACTTTTGATAGGTAGTTTAATAACTTTTCTCTAATGAGCAGCCTAATAACTTTTCTCTCCCACACCTCCTTTCAGAAACTCTCAAACACTGAGGTAGCTTGAACAATGCATGTGTCTACCTCATCATTTATGTGTACATCCCTGGAAAGTATACTGCCAAGGTAAGTGAACTTATCCATAGCATTTAAAATTTCTCCAAATGATATAATCGATGGCTCCATGTATGGATGATGTGTTGCTGTTTGATGGAGAACCTCTGTTTCTATGTTGTTAATTGTCAAGACAATATCATCAGAGGTGATAATTGATCCATACTCTGTTAAATTTCAATCTAAGAACTTGCATTGAGTACATAATCATGTATGAACAAAAAGTCTCACATCAACTCTCCATCACTCCACTTTAGTTTTGGACAACTGCCTTTGCATAATAATTAGCATGTAATAAAAACCTATCAGCTTCAAGGAACTGAACTATACAAATATGATTTAAAAGTTAGAGATTAGGAAGAAGATTTGTCTTTGAAGAACTTGGAGTTTTGTAGGAAGTATATCAAACTTTCACAAACTTAAGAAAGAATATCCAGCTTTTAAACTAATTACATCATGGTAAAAGAAAAAGAAATTGGACCAAGGTCAAAGGAAATAGGGCAATGGGCCTAGAAAAATGTTGACACTCTTTTTGTTTGGTTTTCATGGGTAATCTATGTGGGAGATAGGGAGAGAAATCTGAGCAAATTTTTCTTTACTCAAATACTGAGATTTTCTTAACTCAGATATAATAAAAATGGATGAAATGGAGAAGAAGGATTCAGAAAAAATGAAAGGAATAATATTGAATCTGAAATGATGCAAATAGTAAAATGGTTTTACTATTTAGTAAATTTAGGTTTAGCCTTTAAGGTTTGCAACAAATTACTCTAATAAAAATTTGATATCTAAATATATGTGGATTTTGTTTAAATATAAAATATATAAGAATAAGAGTTATTCCCCCATAGATGAATGGTCAAAGAACACGAAGAAGCAATTTTCAGGTGAAAAAAAAATCTAAGCTAACACATAAAAATTATTCCAAAACTAATAATAAAAATAGTGAATATGAAGGCAAATGGGGGGGGGGGAACCTTGATTTCCTCTTAAACTCATTAGATTAGTAGAACAGACCTGATAGGACAAACAAATTAATGCACTGGAAAATTCTTGGAAGCAATAGGAATCTGTCCCACCCCTCAAAAACAAAGAACTAGAAATCAAGGAAAGTATCTACTAATGCTTGCCTATCTATCTATCTACCTACCAACCATCTATGTATATAACTCTGAGATAATTAAGCAAGTACAGGTTGATGAGATTACTGAAAGGGTAAAGGGATAGTGGTTCAAGGAGATTGAGTGATTCTCAGAAATTAAATTTTTACAGTAAAATTCTGAATGACCCCATTTAAGCAAAAGAAAAGCAGTCAACTGAGACTGATGTGACAAAGAGCACTTGCCATTAAAAGGAAAAATGTAAAAAAAAAAAAAAAAAAAAAGCACAGTCAATGACTAATTCAAGAGTGACTACAAAATAATAAGAATAACTTCAGAAAAGCTTAACCTGAGGACTATACTTTGGAGCTCAAAGATGACACAATGCATATGTCAACCTCATCATTTATGTGTATCCCTGGAAAGTATACTGCCAAGGTAAGTGAACTTATTCACTGCATTCAAAATTTCTCCAAATGATAAATGATAAAGGTCATATAATCTAACTCCCTCATTTTATAAATAAGCCCCGAACAATTTAGTGACTTGACTAGTTTACCCAGACCATATAGCCATCCGACCTCCTGATGCATCTTAAAGAGTCTCTTATATGTATTATTTTCTCTAATTAAAACATAAACTCCTTGGGATTAAATACTAGCTCACCTTTTCTATTTGTAAACCCAGTGTTTACATATACCATGCTTAAAGTTTTAAAATATTTTTTTCATTCATGCTTTTCATTCTTTCACTTTATTTAGTCACAAAATAGAAATAAGCAGAATGGGATTCAAACCTTAGTATTCCAATTTCAAAGCCAGATTTGGCCAGGCTAGGTATGAGCAAAGACTTGTAAAAAATACTTAGAAGAAATGAGATATTGTTTTAATGCACAATAAAAAGTGCAAAAAAGAGAAAAGCACACTTCTTAGAGTAGAAGACATCATGTTAACAAGTGTAAGAAAAATCTGAACACTTTTTTCACCTTTTGCTTCCATCTTCTTTGTCAAGAAGAATGTTCTTCAAATTGGAAAAAAAAAGGAAAAATAAATATTACTAGGAGAGTATTTAAGCCCAGTATTAGAGAGGGGATGGTGACAGAACATCCAGTTCAAAACAAATTCAAATTTGCTGAGCAAGAAAAATTACATCCCAGGTTATTGGTGGAAAAGTTGCTTACCTTCTCTTTATATTCTTTGTGGAGATAAATGATGATAGAAGTCTGTACATGGGCAAAAGTTGGTTCTGAATTTCAAAAAAAGCTTGAGGAGGGAAGGGATTAAGAAAGCTAGCTTTTGAGGTTATGATAGCCAGCAGAGTTGAATCACTTTACTGAATCAAAAATTTTAGAGTACTTATAAAACTAAGAATTTCTAGGATTCACTAAGAAAAAGTTAATTAACTTACCAGAGTTCACCATCAAGAAAGTGAGCCCACTGAAAAGGAAGTTTTCACCACCAAAGTCTTTGTCACTATCTGATGATTCAGCAATCAGAAACAGACATGGTTTAACAAAATAAAGGAGGTGCATTGCTGCCTGCTTTGTCACTGCACCCTATTGCCCATTCAGCCTTTCCATTCTGACTTGCATTTGAAATCTCTTCTCATCTTGTATCCTCCTATTAAATGAGAGTTACCTGAGGACAAAGACTTTCTTGCTTTTCTATTTGCCCTCTTAGTGCCTAGTGTTTGACATGAAGTAAATAATGTGACAATGTGTTAGTTGTTGGAAATATTAAAAACAATTGAAAGTAGTGTATTGTATTTTCTATGAGTCAGGCATCCTGCTAAACTCTGGAGACAACAATTCTTCTCTACCTTCAAAGAGCTCACATTCCAAAGTGAAAAGGGACAAAATGCCAATAACTAGATACATAAATTTATGCAGTGTCAGTGGAAGGTAATCCCCGAAGGAATAATACGGGAGACCAAGAAAGATCTACAAAATTGAGCCTAGTGCTGAAAGAGTCAAAGTCATCAGAGGAAAACAACATGTACTTAAGTTAGCACAAAAAAACCCCAAGAACATACAATGTCCTTGGGGAGGGAAAGGAAAACATGTGTAGTTGTATTCATGAAAGACTTATAGGTAATTGTTTTTGTGAAGCCTTGAAGATAGTCAAGGATTTGATTCTAAGAAGTAAAGGGGAAGAAGAGAATATTCTAGGAATGTAGAATGACATGGAAAATTAGAAGAGATAAAATACCATGTATTGGGAACATGTTGGCTGGGGTGGGGGTGGGGGCTGGAGGGGAGCAGTTTGGAAGGAATTTAGAATGACTAAGGGAACATAAAATGGAATCTATCTAGAAATATTCATTGAAGCCAGATTATGACAATCTTTAAATGCAAATGCAAAGCAAAGAAGCCTATTTTATCTTAGATGTATTAGGGACTCATCAAACCCATGAGGGAAGGAGAAGAAGAGAAAGAATGAAATAGAGAAAGAGGGAAAGACAGAGTTAGAGACAGCAAAACAGAGGTAGAGGTGAGGAAGATGAGGAATTCTCTCTGCCCCAGCCTTTCGATCTTGAATCACAAAGAGCACAGTCTTTTGAGTAATATAAAGTTTAGATAGAGTATGACCCCTCTAATCTCCCATAGACTCCCAAAAAAAAGAATCTCTCTTCTCTCTCTCTCTCTCTCTCTCTTTCTCTCTCTCTCTCTCTCTCTCTCTCTCTCTCTCTCTCTCTCTCTCTCTCTCTCTCTCTCTCTCTCACACACACACACACACACACACACACACACACACAAACACACACACATATACACCATCCAGACTAAGACAGATAAACCTTCCTAATGGATACAAACATCTTCTAAAACAGGAATTCATCTTAGAAACAAGGAAAACCTGCAAAGATAATGAGGTTCTTACCC